>NC_053025.1:572255267-572555267 GCF_003073215.2 Triticum urartu | reverse complement strand
CACGTCAGAGGGTATAAGTTTACCAAAGTACTCATGGATGGAGGGAGCATCATCAATATCCTTTATTATGAAACTTTCCGTCCCATGGGATTGACTGATAAAAATCTTAAGCCGTCAAACATTGTTTTCCACGGCATGGCGCCTGGTAAGTCGGCATATGCAGTTGGTAAGATAGCTCTGGAAGTTGTTTTTGGACATGATCATGACTCTAGGTCAGAGACGTTGACCTTTGAAGTGGTCAAGATCCACAACCCATATCATGCTCTGTTTGGACGGCCGGCTTATGCCAAGTTCATGGCGCGGCCGTGTTACGTGTATCTGCAGCTCAAGATGCTGGGTCACAAAGAACCATTACAGTGCATGGGAGCCGTAAGATAGCACTGGAATGTGAAGAAGGGGATGCGGCTTATGCTGAGTCGGTTTGTGCAACGGAGGATTTAAAATTTTACAAGGACAATGTTGACCCGGCAGATATGACATCTTTGAAAAAGCCAACCACAGAGCATGATCTGGTTTTAAAGTTTAAATTAGCAGATGATACCAAGATGGTTGATTTTGTTCCTGGCGACTCATCCAAGCAGTTCTGCATCAGTGCTAATCTAGATCCGAAATAGGAAAGCACGCTCATCGAGTTCATCCGTGAGAATCGGGATATCTTTGCATGGAAGCCTTCAGACATGGCGGGTGTACCGAGAGAACTCGTTGAGCACACTCTTAATATTGATCCAAAGTTTAAGCCGGTCAAACAGTTTCTTCGCTATTTTAATGAGGAGAGACAGAAGGCCATCAGAGAGGAAGTAGCCCGGCTCTTGGCAGCTGGGTTTATCATCGAAGTTTTCCATCCTAAGTGGTTGTCTAACCCGGTGCTGGTACTTAAGGAGAATGGCACTTGGCGTATGTGTGTGGACTACACGGATTTGAACAAGGCTTGTCCGGCTGATCCTTTTGCTCTCCCGTGTATTGATCAAATTATTGATGCTATGGCGGGTTGTGAGCGTTTGAGTTTTTTGGATGCTTATTCTGGTTATCATCAGATCAAAATGGTAGTTAAGGACCAGGAGAAGACAACTTTCATAACACCTTTTGGAGCCTTCCGCTATGTGTCTATGCCTTTTGGGCTCAAGAGTGCCCAAGCGACTTATCAGAGATGTGTGCAAAATTGCCTTCATAATCAAATTGGGCATAATGTTCATGCTTATGTGGATGATATTGTGGTGAAGTCCAGAGAGAAAGAGACATTGATAGATGATTTGAAGCACTACAAAAAAAGACACATCCATGACATTTTGGGCCGAACGAAAAAAATTTCTGTCATACATATGACAGTTCTATGATGATAATTGTTACAAAACCCGGTATCATCATAGATGTGGTGGGCTCCTACTTCTATGACAAAAAATCATGACAGAAAATGGGCTTTTCGTCCTGGGCGGGCCGGAGACGCAACTGCATGACATTCTTTGGGCCATCCATGACAGAAAAAACCGTGGTAGAAGCGAGGGGGAGGAAAATTTCGGGAGTTCCCGGTTACGGTGGGAGGTCGGGGGCCGAGCGATGCACGCTTCTCTCGTACATGTACGCACGTGTGTGCGAGGTGTTGGCTCTAACTGAACCCGAGCGAGGCATTGGGCTCTAACTGAACCCAAGCGATTGCACTGCAGGCTACGTGTTACTGAACCCGAGCGATCGATCGATGGCTGTTAACTGAACCCGATCGAGCGATTCCTTCGCTACTACTGCTAACTGAAGCCGATCGATGCTGCCTCTGGATGAACAGTGAGCATTGCGGGGGGGTTTGGATGAACAGTTCCCGGTGGGGGTGGATGAACAGGACCCCGATCGATCAAGCCGGTTTGGGCTGGATGAACAGGACCCCATGGAGGGCTGGATGAACAGGACCACCCCGAGGAGGGCAGGATGAACAGTAGACGGTGGAGGGCAGGATGAACAGTAGCCCGTGGAGGGTTGGTTGAACAGGAGCCCGTGGAGAGGGCTAGTTGAATAGTAGCCGGTGGAGTAGCGCGCGGTGGAGGCTGGATGAACAGGAGCCCGTGGATGAACAGTCGCAGGTGGAGGCTGGAGGAGGTCGACGGTGGATGAACAGTAGCTCGTGGAGGCTGGAGGGGGTCGACGGTGGAGATGAACAGTATCTCGTGGAGTCCCGTTTTGCGGTACGCCACACCCCTCCCGATGAACAGGACCCCCGTTTGGACTGTAGCGCTCCAACACAAGTCCGTTTCGTCCGTTTTGTAGTACGCCAGACCCCTCCCGATGGACAGGGTCCCGTTTCGAACGTGGCCGGTCGAACACAAGGTCGTTTCCTCCGTTTTGCGGTACACCAGGCCTCGTTTCCATCGCCTGTTCGGTCCAAGCCCTCCCGATGAACATGACCACACATTCCGTTCCGACCCAGCCGGTTGGCTCCCACGCGTTCCGTTGCCTCCCCATGAACACGATGCATTCCGTTGCCTCCCCATGAACACGACGCATTCTGTTGCCTCCCCATGAATACGACGACGACACTGTTTCTCCGTTTCGACCAAGCCATGTACACGAGCCCTGGCCGTACGTATGCGAGAGTAGGCGTTCAAGATCCCGTCCGTATGTACACATACGTGGCTGTATTTTCTTTCTTGCACCCTGGCCGATGTACGTACATGTACATGCTACGTGCGCGCCTCTACTACGACACGTGCGCGCATCTACATCGACCAGTATGTACGTACACGTTCACGACCAGAATGACAATGCTACGTATGCTTCGACCAGGTGGGTCCCGACTGTCAGGCACTTCCTTGCGTGCGAAGATGTAGCTGGTGGGTCCCAGCAGTCAGGGGTAAACTTTTTTTCGCGAAATACGGTGGCCCTTCGGTGGGTCCCCGCTGTCAGGTGGAGGAATAATTATTTTGCACGTAATAAGGACGCACTTCCTTGCTGCGGCCGTGGACCCAGCTGTCAGCCTCTCCACATACAATCCATGTCCGATGGAAGCCGTTCCTTTACCACGTTGACCACGCCGCGCCGAGAGCACTAGGGCGATGGACGATGGCGAGGCCTAGGAAGGGGACGGCGGAGAGCCGGGGAAGACGAGGCAGTGGATGCCCACGCGTAGAGTACGAGGGTTCACGGGTTCGCTGCGGTGTGAGGCTGCCGTCGCCGCAGAATAACAGGGGATGTGGGTGAGTAGAGGGATGGCCTGGCCAGCGGTGGGAGTAGTTGGGGGCGGTGAGGCCTCCGCCGCATCGCAGCCGGCCATGGGAGGCAGGAGCACGAGGCATGACCGGCGCTGGTTTGGGCGGCTGGAGCAAGAAGACCAGTGGTTGAAGAAGCACTACGGCCGTTGGATGGAGATCGTATGGTCACTAGAGCTAGAATTGTGCATATTGACTAAGTTGACAAAGCCCTCCGTCCCCGTCAACTTAGTAGGCCCACAAGTCAGACTCCCACCAAGGTGTGTCCCAGCTAGCAGGGGGTATTCATTTTTTGTGCGTAATAAGGAGGCACTTCTGGTGGGCCCGAGCTGACAGCAGGGGGAACGTTTTTTTCACGAAATATGGTGGCCTGTCGGGTGGGTCCCAGCAGTCAGGGGCAAACATTTTTTTTGCGATATACTGGTGGGCGTCCGGTGGATCCCTACTGTCAGGTGGAGGAATAATTATTTTCCGCGTAATAAGGAGGCACTTCCTTGCGGCTGCCGTGGACCCAGCTGTCAGCCTCTCCACACACAGTATTCTTCCGATGGAATTCAGTTGTTGACCACATTGACCACGCCGCGCCGACAGCACCACAGCGGTGGATGACGGCGAGGCCTAGGAAGGGGACGACGCGGAGCAGGGGTAGACGCGGCTGTGGATGCCCACGCGGCGAGGAGTACGAGGGTTCACTGGTTCGGCTGCGCTGCCGTCGCCGTAGAATAACAGGTGGTGTGGGTGAGTGGAGTGGAGGGATGGCCTGGCCAGCGGTGGGAGTAGTATGGGGGCGGTGAGGCCTCCGCGGCAGCACAGCCGGCCACGGGAGGCAGGAGCAGGCGGCATGACCGGCGCTGCTTTGGCCGGCTGGAGCAAGAAGACCAGAGGTTGAAGAAGCACTATGGCCGTTGGATGGACATGGTATGGTCAGTCGAGCTAGAATCGTGCATATTGACTAAGTTGACAAAGCCCTTCATCCCCGTCAACTTAGTAGGCCCACTATACTGGGTCCCAGCTAGCAGGGGGGTATTCATTTTTTGTGCGTAATAAGGAGGCACTTCCTTGCGTGCGAAGATATAGCTGGTGGGTCTGAGCTGTCAGCGGTGGTAATGTTTTTTTCGCTAAATACAGAGGCCGTTTCGGTGGGTCCCAGATGTTAGGTGGAGGAGATCATTATTTTGCGCGTAATAAGGAGGCATTTCCTTGCGTGCGGCCGTGGACCCAGCTGTCAGCCTCTCCATGTACAGTCCACTTCAGATGCATGTCGGTCGTTGACCACGCTGACCACGCCACGCCGAGAGCACCAGGGCGCTGGACGACGGTGAGGCCTAGGAAGGGAACAACACGGAGGCAGGGAAGACTCAGCCGTTGTTTTTGTTTCCCACGCGGAGGGGAGTACGACTGTACGAGGGTTTACTAGTTCGTCTGCCGTCGCCGGAGAATAACAGCGGGTGTGGGTGACTAGAGGGATGGCTAGGCCAACAATGGGAGTACGGTGGGGCGGTGAGGCCTGCGCGGCAGCACAGCCGGCCGCGGGGAGGAGGGAGCAGGCAGTCCCGCCGACGCTTGTTTGAGCGGTTGGAGTAGGAAAAGTAGAGATTGAAGAAGCACGACGGCCGTTGGCTGGACATCCAACAGTATACAGGCCATCTGTGGAAAGCCTCAAATCTGTGGAAAACAGCATACAGCCCATCTGCCATTATTTCAAATAATTTACAGCCCATTTGCTAATTCTTACGGGTTTTTTTGGAGCCCATATTCTTTATGTTAGCATTACAGCCCATATTGTGGCCACGGTTAAAAAATTATACAAAATTTTGCATATGTCGGTGCGGTCTGAACTGTTTTTAATCCCGAAATTTCGAGTCACATTCAGACTGATTTTAAAAATAAATGTATATCAATATAAAATCCAATAAATTGTCCACGCATAAAAATCAATGCAATTTAAAATCTCGAAATGAAAAAAAGATATTTGAAAATAATTGTCGGTTTGATGTGTTTTAAAAATGTACAACCCATTTCTCATTACTGATAGGCCATTTTCTCGGCCAGCTGAATGAAGCTCTCCTCGTCTTGAAAGATTTGCCGCTCAACATGCCTGATAAAGCGACTTACTTGACAAATCACAAAAGAACTGGGCTAGCCATTTTCAGAAAGAAAAAAACTACTGGGCTGGTCTGTGGTAAACAAAAAAGAAAAGGCTGTCTAGACAGGCTAGAGTGTCCCGCACAGCCCAGTTGACACCCTGCTTCCGTCTCAAAAACAAATTAGATAAATGTCAATCCAATTATGGCGATTCATAAAATTGCCACTGCAATTTCCAAACTTTGAAAAATGCCATTGCAATTTTTGCAAACTTTGAAAAACGCCACTGCAGTTTGCAAACTTTGAAAAACGCCACTCCAGACTTCGAAAAATGCCACTAGAAATGGCATGAAATGGCATTTTTCAAAGTTTGGAAATTGTAGTGGCATTTCTCGGATACACCAGATTTGGAGTGGCATTTATCAAATTAACCCAAAACAAAAATAACCGGGCGAGCTGCTGTGTCCCTGGTGTCAGCCGCTCGTTGTGCAATTCTCTCGTTTATTGACTACGTTGACAATGGCATGGGACCCAGATGTCAGAAATCCACTAGGAGGAGCCATTTTTTTATTGGCTTGAAATAAGGAGGCACTTGCTTGCATACTACCATGACCTTGGCGGGTCCCTGATGTCATCCTCTCCACGTACAATCATCTCCTGATTGTGTACGCGTCAACTTAATAGGCCCACAAGTCAGCCTCTAAACCATGGAGGACAAATACAACCCATTTTCTCTACGTGCAGTACCAGTTAGTTGTGCTTCAAAACTGACCGGCACGCCATTAAAAAATAAAGGTCGATAACTAATGCGGCACCTCGGGCCAACGCAGCCAGATCGCATTTTGCACAAGAAATTACACACCATGTTTCGTTGACATGTGGTTGTAGGATCTTGAAGTAGATGTGTCTAAAGGGGGGGGTGATTAGACACTTAATGCTAAACTTGCAATTTTTAAGCTTTTTCGGTTTAAGTGGAGTTTAAGCATAATTTCAACATTCACAATACATATCAAGCAAGCATGCAAAGAATGTATAGGCAGCGGAAAATAAAGCATGCAACTTGCAAGAATGTAAAGGGAAGGGTTTGGAGAATTCAAACGCAATTGGAGACACGGATGTTTTTCCCGTGGTTCGGATAGGTGGTGCTATCCTACATCCACGTTGATGGAGACTTCAACCCACGAAGGGTAACGGTTGCGCGAGTCCACGGAGGGCTCCACCCACGAAGTGTAATGGTTGCGCAAGTCCATGGAGGGCTCCACCCACGAAGGGTCCACGAAGAAGCAACCACCCACGAAGGGTCCACGAAGAAGCAACCTTGTCTATCCCACCATGGCCATCGCCCACGAAGGACTTGCCTCACTAGCGGTAGATCTTCACGAAGTAGGCGATCTCCTTGCCCTTACAAACTCCTTGGTTCAACTCCACAATCTTGTCGGAGGCTCCCAAATGACACCTAGCCAATCTAGGAGACACCAGTCTCCAAGAAGTAACAAATGGTGTGTAGGTAATGAACTCCTTGCTCTTGTGCTTCAAATGATAGTCTCCCCAACACTCAACTCTCTCTCATAGGATTTGGATCTGGTGGAAGGAAGGTTTGAGTGGAAAGCAACTTGGGGAAAGCTAGAGATCAAGATTCATATGGTAGGAATGGAATATCTTGGCCTCAACACATGAGTAGGAAGTTCTCTCTCAGAAATAGGATGCTGGAAGTGTAGGCTTAGTCTGATGGCCCTCTCCACGAATGAAGAGGAGGTGGAGGTGTATATATAGCCTCCACACAAAATCCAACCGTTACACACAGTTTTCCAATCTCGGTGGGACCGAATCAACAAACTCGGTCGGACCGAAAAGGTAAACCTAGTGACCGTTAGAGATTTTCGGTGGGACCGACTGGATCAACTCGGTGGGACCGATGTGCTAGGGTTAGGGTAAATCCAAAACTCGGTTTGACCGATTACTCAAACTCGGTGGGACCGATTTGGGTAATAAGTGAAACATAGAGTTGGCCAAGCAAACTTGGTGGGGCCGATTGCATATCTCGGTGGGACCGAAAATATTGCAATAGGTAACAGAGAGTTTGCAAGCCCATCTCAGTGAGACCGAGATCCCATCGGTGAGAGCGAACTGATTAGGGTTTCTAGCAGTGGCTATGACAGGTGAAACTCGGTGGCGCTGGATAGGAATAATCGGTAGGTCCGAGTTTGGCTTTGGGTTTAGGTCATATGTGGAAGTGGGAAAGTAGCTGAGGATTTTGGAGCATATCATTAAGCACATGAAGCAAGAGGCTCATTAAGCAACACCTCATCCCTCCTTGATAGTATTGGCTTTTCCTATGGACTCAATGTGATCTTGGATTACTAAAATGTAAAATGAAGAGTCTTGAGCTTGAAGCTTTAGCCAATCCTTTGTCCTTAGCATCTTGAAGGAGTTCCCACAACCTTTAGTCCATGCCACTCCATTGTTGAACTTATCTGAAACATGCTAGATAGAAATGTTAGTCCAACAAGAGATATGTTGTCATCAATTATCAAAACCACCTAGGGAGCACTTGTGCTTTCAATCTCCCCCTTTTTGGTAATTGATGGCAACATACATCAAAGCTTTAGATAAAGATATAAAGAACAGCAAGTAAAGCTTTGGAAGGACATGTAACAAGCATAGGCTCCCCCTACATATATGCACTCATGTAAATATGAAATATAGAGGCATCTGAGAGCATAACCATGAGAGAGTAGGCAATGTGTTACATGTATGTTGGCCATATGCATCAGAGCAAAAGATTATCAAGGAAAATACCTTCATGCTCATGAGTCCTTCTTGCAAACAGTATGTACATAAGCAAGAGCTCCTCATACTCATGATTTTGATGCATATACTTACCTTGTGGTCTTGAGTTGGCTTAGGATGGAATGAACCTGCACAAACAAAGTTAGATAACACAGGTACATCCACTAGCCAAAGCAAACAAAATAAACCACAAGAATACCAAGACTGGGATGACATGTAGAGAGTGAGTACAAGGAACCACATTGGATTCAACATGTCCCCAAGAATAAAGATATGCAATGAATTTGACTGATTTCTTTCCCTTAGGTGTCTTGCTCCCCTTGAATCTTACATGGGATATTGGGAGAAGATAGGGAACAGAAAATCAGAGCTGAAAGATACAAATGGATAGAACTTAATGCAAATACATGTCTTTCCCCCAAAAAGGCATGTGACATCTCTCCTCTTGAACATCAAGCATCTGGGATCCTTGAGTATTCTCTCCCCCTGGAAGTCTCTCTCTCCCCCTTAATACTTTCTCTCTTGTAGGTTTGGTCCTTGAGACTTTTTCTCTCCCTTGATGTGATCTCTCTCTCCTACAAGCTTTGATGTGATCTCTCTCTCCCCCTTTGACATCAATTTCCAAGAAGGGCTTTCTGGAATCCGTCGTATAGGTTTGGTCCTTGAGACTCAGCACAAAGCAATGGATAAAACTGTGATGCTTGTAGAGGACAAGATTCATTGAGTAGAGCTGGATTAGAAGAAATATAGAACAAGTGGCAAACTGTTTTTCCTGTTGCGAAGTTGTTGGCACCGAGTGGTATGTTTCGGTGGCACCGAAAAGATTCGGTTGGACCGAAAATTACAAGTCGGTGAAACCGAGTTCACACAGAGAAAAACACTTGTCACCTCAGCTCACTAGACATGTAGCATCTCACAAAGATTTGCAATGAATTAAATGCAGAAAATGCAGAACAGAAAGAAAAGAGAAGAGACTGAAAAATCTAGATGGAGTTTTTTTTGTTTTTGAAAAAGAGAAAGAAACTAAACATGCATGAGACACACACAAAAAGAACACAAGAGAACTTCATCTAGAGTTGGGCGGTGACATAGTCACCTATGTTAGAGTATATTGACTTAGGAGTCAAGTGAGAACACTTGATCATAGGTCATACTCATCGTTTAAGCTCAAAATGGGGTTACCATTTTTCGTTTAAGCATCTTGATGTATTCACATCTTGTTGAGTTGCTTTGACTCATGTCTTGGAGTAAAGCTTCTCTAAGATGGAATAACATACCTTGGGTGGTGGTGTGGTTCTTGCTCATGTAGTTGAACTTGTGTGGGTGCTCAAGGTTGATGTAGCTCATCAAGAGTTGGGAGCACCACTTGGAGTTTGAGTTCATCTACCTACATGGGTTAGTTCTTGCAAGGAAGAGCACTTGTGTATCCAAAAATGACAATCATGAAGCTCAACAGTAGAATTTGTCAAAGGATATGTTTGAATGGTTTTGTGCTTCCTTGTCTTCAACCACCATTGTGTAGAGTCTTGGTGATGTAGAGATTGCTCAAGGATGTGAGTGAGTCGCAATCTCATGGAATTAGATTCAACCAAGCACCTACATGGGTTAGACAACATGCAAGGTGCAAATATATCCAAGACATAAGATAGTTATCATAAGAGATATATCATGGATTAGTCATAAGCTCATGTCTTGCATGTATCCAATGGAGTTTCTACTCCAAGTTCGAAGCATCAATGATGTTCAATTCTCCTCTCAACCTGCAAAACACTTTCTCATCAAGAGGTTTAGTAAATATATCCGCTAATTGCTTATCGGTGCGAACATGCTTAAGATCAATGTCACCCTTAGCAACATGATCTCGAATGAAATGATGACGAACTTCAATATGCTTAGTTCGAGAATGTTGTACAGGATTATGACCAATTTTGATAGCACTTTCATTGTCACAAAGTAGTGAAACATGTTTCACATAGATCCCATAATCTTTAAGAGTTTGGGTCATCCAAAGTAATTGAGCACAACATGAACCAGCGACAATGTATTCCGCTTCGGCGGTGGATAAGGATACCGAGTTTTGTTTCTTGGAAGACCAAGACACAAGAGATCTACCAAGAAATTGACAAGTACCTGAAGTGGACTTTCTATCAACCTTATCTCTGGCATAATCCGAGTCGGAATAGCCAACAAGATCAAAAGAAGACCTCTTAGGATACCAAATGCCAAAATTTGGTGTATGGATTAAATATCTCACTATCCTTTTCACAGCCTTAAGATGACATTCTTTAGGAGCAGCTTGATATCGTGCACACATGCACACACTTAGCATAATATCGGGACGTGAAGCACATAGGTATAACAATGAACCAATCATAGAGCGATAAACCTTTTGATCAACCGGTTCACCATCTTTGGTCAAATCATTATGTCCACTAGTAGGCATGGGTGTAGACATACCTTTGCATTCTTGCATATTGAACTTCTTGAATAAGTCCTTGGTGTACTTTGTTTGAGAGACAAATGTACCTTCCTTAGTTTGCTTGATTTGCAAACCGAGAAAGAATTTGAGTTCACTCATCATAGACATCTCAAACTTGTCTGACATTAGCTTACCAAACTTTGCACTAAAGAGAGGGTTAGTTGAACCAAATATGATATCATCAACATAAATTTGGCATACAAATAGTTCTCCATTAACCCTTTTAGTAAAAAGAGTAGAATCAATTTTACCAATTTCAAATCCACTTGTAGTAAGGAACTTGGTCAAGCATTTATACCATGCTCTAGGAGCTTGTTTAAGACCATAAAGAGCTTTGTGAAGTTTGTAAACATGATTAGGTTTCTTAGGATTGACAAAGCCGGGAGGTTGTTTGACATAGACTTCCTCCTCTATTTCACCATTTAGAAAAGCACTTTTAATGTCCATTTGGTACAAGGTGATGTTATGGTGCTTAGCATAGAAAAGTAAGATGCGAATGGACTCAAGTCTAGCAACGGGAGCATATGTCTCACCATAGTCCATACCTTCGACTTGTGTGTATCCTTGGGCGACGAGACGTGCTTTGTTGCGAACCACTTGTCCATCTTCATCTTGCTTGTTGCGAAACACCCATTTGGTACCAATGATGTTGTGGTCGTTGTCGGGCTTCTCAACTAATGTCCAAACTTGGTTTCTCTCAAAGTTGTGTAGCTCTTCATGCATAGCGTTTATCCAATCCGGATCTTCCAATGCTTCTTCAACCTTCATAGGTTCAATGCTAGAGATGAATGAATATTTTTCACAAAAGTTAGCTAAACGAGTCTTTGAGCGAGTGATTCTCCCGGTTTGTGTATCATTTAAGATTTTCTCGACAGGATGATCTTTGGCAATTCTTGCTCGAACTCGTGAGAGCTTTTGCTTGGGTCTTTGTCGAACATCTTCTTCATCTTGTTCTTCTTCTTAGTCTTCTTCATTGTTGACGTTGTCGTTCTCTTGTCGTGGTGGAGAAGGAGGTTGTTGATGTTCGTCTTGATGTATTTCCTCGTTTTCTTCATCTTGGTGTGTCCCACTTGTGGATGCTTCCGTGTCAATTCTTGGTTCACTTTGTCGTGAAGTAGAAGCTTCCACTTGAACAGATGAAGTACTCTCCTTCACCTCCGTTGGCCGAATTTTGCCAATGGACAAGTCTTGGATTGCTTCTGAAGGGTCTTTGTCTCCTACATCAATTGGCAATTGCTCTACTTGCGAGCCATTAGATTCATCAAACTTCACATCTACCGTCTCTTCAACCTTTCGGGTGAAATTGTTGTAGACACGGTAAGTGTGAGAGTTTGAGCCATAACCAATTAGGAAACCTTCATGAGATTTAGGAGCAAACTTTGAACGACGATGCTTATCAAGAATGTAGCACTTTGAGCCGAATACTCGAAAGTATCCAACTTGGGGTTTGTTATCGGTGAGAAGCTCGTATGTCGTCTTGCTGAGTAGCTTGTGAAGATATAAGCGATTTGTTGCGTGACAAGCTGTCTCAACGCTTCTGCCCAAAAGTGCTTCGGCGTCTTGTATTCATCAAGCATCGTTCTTGCCATTTCGATGAGTGTCCGGTTCTTCCTCTCAACAACTCCATTTTGTTGAGGTGTGTACGTAGCCGAGAACTCGTGTGAAATCCCTTCTTCGTCAAGAAAGGTGTCCACATTTGCGTTCTTGAACTCCGTTCCATTGTCACTCTGAACCTTCTTGATCTTCACGTAAAACTGATTTTGGGCCTTCCTAGCGAAGTTTCTGAAGATCTTCTGGACCTGCGACTTGTCATTAAGAAAGAACACCCACGTAAATCTTGAAAAATCATCAACTATAACTAGACCAAAAGAATTTCCACCGAGACTCTTGTAGGCGTTGGGACCAAAAAGATCCATATGAAGTAGCTCGAGTGGCCTCCTTGTGGTCATGATGTTCTTCACGGGATGTCTTCCTCCAACCTGTTTACCTGCTTGACAAGCACTGCAAAGTCTATCCTTATCAAATATGACATCGTTAACTCCAAGGATATGATTTCCTTTAATAAGCTTGTCAAGGTTTCTCATGCCAACGTGACCTAGTCGTCTATGCCACAACCAACCTTTTGAGGATTTAGCAATAAAGCAAGTTTTAGGTTGTGCCTTTTTAGAGAAATCGACAATGTAAAGATCACCTCTACGCATACCGGTAAAGACCATTTTATGATTGTCTCGACGAAATACTTGGCACTCTACCTCAGTAAATAGGACATTCAAACCGAAATCAGCAAGTCTAGATACTAAAAGTAAGTTGTAGCCAAGAGATTCAACGAGCATGACATTTTGAATGGAATTGTCATGTGAGATGGCCACCTTACCAAGGCCAACCACTTTACCCTTTGAATTATCACCAAAGGTGACATATTTTCGAGGGCCGTCATTTTCAGCAAGCTCGTGGAACATCTCTTCATCTCCGGTCATATGATCAGTACATCCACTACCAAGAACCCATTCCTTTCCTCCTGACTTATATCCCCGAAGATTTGCCATAAGACCAAAATGTCTTATTGCATCATCAAGATCGAGGTCACTATCATCATCATCATCATAGTATCCATGTTCACCATGATCTTGTGACTCATCATTTCCTAGAGAGGGTAATTCATTAGATAAATGATCATCAAAGTGGTCACCTTTATGAATTCTTATAGCTTCGAATATGATATCACTAATGATTCCAACATCTCCTTTAGCATGCTTAAGATTGGTAAGTTCAAATATACAATTACCAAAACTAGGATCACTAGAGTTCATCTTACTCAGGGCAATAGATTTATGGAGAATTTCATCCAAAGTTTTCAAGGAATGATCGGGAAATCGTTCCTCAAGAAATTTCCATATAGTATGGGCACAATTAAGAGTAGGCAAACTAGCAATCAAATTTTTGGGCAATCCTCTAACGATGAGCTCAATAGTTCTAAGATTGCGAATCATGTCAATATCTTCATCTAGGGTAGGATGCAAAGGATCAATATGAGGTGCACAAGGGCTAGCAATATACTTGTTCAAATTATATTGATTGAAAATTACAAGCATCTCATTTTTCCACTCATGAAAATACTCTCCATCAAGAATAGGCACTCTATGTCTAAGACTCCCTAAGGTAGACACATCCATCTTCCTCCAATGGTGATTAAACCAAGGCAATGGAGACCAAAGCTCTGATACCACTTGTAGGATCTTGAAGTAGATGTGTCTAAAGGGGGGGTGATTAGACACTTAATGCTAAAGTTGCAATTTTTAAGCTTTTTCGGTTTAAGTGGAGTTTAGGCATAATTTCAACATTCACAATACATATCAAGCAAGCATGCAAAGAGTGTATAGGCAGCGTAAAATAAAGCATGCAACTTGCAAGAATGTAAAGGGAAGGGTTTGGAGAATTCAAACGCAATTGGAGACACGGATGTTTTTCTCGTGGTTCCGATAGGTGGTGCTATCCTACTTCCACGTTGATGGAGACTTCAACCCACGAAGGGTAACGGTTGCGCGAGTCCACGGAGGGCTCCACCCACGAAGTGTAATGGTTGCGCAAGTCCATGGAGGGCTCCACCCACGAAGGGTCCACGAAGAAGCAACCACCCACGAAGGGTCCACGAAGAAGCAACCTTGTCTATCCCACCATGGCCATCGCCCACGAAGGACTTGCCTCACTAGCGGTAGATCTTCACGAAGTAGGCGATCTCCTTGCCCTTACAAACTCCTTGGTTCAACTCCACAATCTTGTCGGAGGCTCCCAAGTGACACCTAGCCAATCTAGGAGACACCACTCTCCAAGAAGTAACAAATGGTGTGTAGGTAATGAACTCCTTGCTCGTGTGCTTCAAATGATAGTCTCCCCAACACTCAAATCTCTCTCATAGGATTTGGATCTGGTGGAAGGAAGGTTTGAGTGGAAATCAACTTGGGGAAAGCTAGAGATCAAGATTCATATGGTAGGAATGGAATATCTTGGCCTCAACACATGAGTAGGTAGTTCTCTCTCAGAAATAGGATGCTTAGTCTGATGGCCCTCTCCACGAATGAAGAGGAGGTGGAGGGGTATATGTAGCCTCCACACAAAATCCAACCGTTACACACAGTTTTCCAATCTCGGTGGGACCGAATCAACAAACTCGGTCGGACCGAAAAGGTAAATCTAGTGACCGTTAGAGATTTTCGGTGGGACCGACTGGATCAACTCGGTGGGACCGATGTGCTAGGGTTAGGGTAAATCCAAAACTTGGTTTGAACGATTACTCAAACTCGGTGGGACCGATTTGGGTAATAAGTGAAACATAGAGTTGGCCAAGCAAACTCGGTGGGGCCGATTGCATATCTCGGTGGGACCGAAAATATTGCAATAGGTAATAGAGAGTTTGCAAGCCCATCTCGGTGAGACCGAGATCCCATCGGTGAGACCGAACTGATTAGGGTTTCTGGCAGTGGCTATGACAGGTGAAACTCGGTGGCGCCGGATAGGAATAATCGGTAGGTCCGAGTTTGGCTTTGGGTTTAGGTCATATGTGGAAGTGGGAAAGTAGCTAAGGATTTTGGAGCATATCATTAAGCACATGAAGCAATAGGCTCATTAAGCAACACCTCATCCCTCCTTGATAGTATTGGCTTTTCCTATGGACTCAATGTGATCTTGGATTACTAAAATGTAAAATGAAGAGTCTTGAGCTTGAAGCTTTAGCCAATCCTTTGTCCTTAGCATCTTGAAGGAGTTCCCACAACCTTTAGTCCATGCCACTCCATTGTTGAACTTATCTGAAACATGCTAGATAGAAATGTTAGTCCAACAAGAGATATGTTGTCATCAATTATCAAAACCACCTAGGGAGCACTTGTGCTTTCAGTGGTCCCGTTCAAACATATCAGTGAGACGATGGCGAGTAGTAGGAGTATTTCCGAACGGACGTGTAGGCCGGGGCGCCTCTTCGTGAACCATGACAAACTCGCAACCATCCATCGACTCTTCGCCTTTCCCTCTTGATTTGGAACTGTTGTCGCACGCTCTTCCTCTCCCTCCTCCATTTTCCTTCAGCCCTTCACCCTTTCTTCTGCCATTATTCGATCGTCTTCTCCATGGAGGGAACAGGCCAGAAACGACCCCGTTATTCTTGCCCTGATCTGAAAGATGACGTGGTGGAGGAACTCATTGATCGGTGCGACGTCATCACCTCGGCTAGCATGGCAAGTTCGTTCAAGTCCATTCTCAACTCAACTAATAACATCATTGCAAGGAACCCAAGAGTCAAGGAACGGTTTGATCTCCCCTATCTTCTTCGCCATGACCCTGATGACTGGCGCCGGCACGATGGAGGCCTCGCCCTGTGCAAGTTGATGCCGCTTGATAATGATACGTATGAGGTTAAGATGCCATCGCTTGAGGGCAAGTCTTGGGGTGGCGCAAATGGAGATTGGGTTGTTTACATTGGGTCCAACTGCGAGTGGGAACTTGTGAATGTGTACACTCGTCACCGGGTTCCACTTCCAAAAATCTCAGCACACTGCCTAGAGGTTGAGCGCACCGGTAATGTACGCACGTTCAAATACGATCATGGTGACTGTCTTCTACGGAAGATAGCAATTTGTCGAGTTCCCAACCGCTCTTGGAATTACAACAACTATCAAGTTGTTGCTATCTTTGACAAGCTTGTTGCCGTCCTTCGTGGTTCGACTCGATGGATATTGCTCAAAAATCAGTTTCTGTACACGGATGAGTACTGTGATGCAATTCAATACGAGGGCCTTGTGTTTGTTGCCACCACTCGTGGCACTGTTTTTGCATGGCATCCTAGTAGTTTCGGTACATTTGTCTTCCATCGTAATTATAGTTGTTTTATCCACATGCATGCGGGTTAGCAAGTTTCCCTTTACTAATTAACCTTCTTCTTGTGTTTCCAAGGTCCTGTGAACATCCCACCACCTATACTTGAAAATTTTTATAACCAAGGGGGAGATGCCGATGGTGATGATCGCGAGCAGCGCCCATATACTCTGTGGCGCCTGGCAACTAATTCCGATGGATCACCTCTTCTTGTGTGTATACAACCCACTGATGATGTTACTGCTAAGGAAGCAGGTGTCTCCCATGGTCGCACTCTCCGGACCTATTCCAACACCCGTTGCATGGTATTCGGGATGGATACTAGTGTGCTAGCGCCAACTCCTTCTCCCTGGCACAGAATTGATAGTCTTGGAGAAAACTCGCTCTTCCTTGGACAAAACTATCCGATGATGGTGAAAGGCGATCCAACTGATGTTGACACATTTATGAGAAGCAACTGTGTCTATACCTTGGACATTTGGGTGGTTCCCTACCCTGGTACTGATATAGTAGGCCGCTTCAGCCTGGATGATCAGTCCTGCGTTGGTCTCCAGATCGACAATGGATGGCCCGTCCCAGAGAATCACTTGTGGTTCAAAGCAAGCGTTTCGAACGCCGCGGAATGGTTGAGTTGAAGTTCATTTCATGGCTTGTTATTTGTTGTGTGGTGAAACTTTAGTATTTCATGGCTTTCGAGTCGCTTCTCTGAGTGAGTGGTGCGACGAGGCAAATTTTTTTTTTCTGAATACATAATTGTACGTGCATTGCAACAGGTTATCGGATGAGGCCAATCAAAAATAGTAGTACACTATTTGTACTAGCTTCACATGCTTCGCGCGTCGGGCGGGTGTTTTTACTGTAGCCATATGTTAATGTGTTCGTTGTACGTAACCAGCACCTCGAATCCTCGATACTAGTATACTATATACTCCCTTCTTTCCGGTTTATAAGGCTCAATTCAAAAATCTCACCAACCAAGGTAGATAATGAGTGGTGGAATATTTTTTGTAGTTTGCAAAAGCACCCAATTAATGCTCTTGTTTTCCTCAAAAAATTATGTTTACGAATGCATTAATTGCAATGCATGCATGCATAAAGTGCATGCATTGTTCAGTTTTCTCTTAATACTTGCATGCAATGATTTAATGCACGTTGAAGTCTGAACATGTGATGGGGAACAACCAAATTGAGCCTTATAAAATGGAAAAACTAAAATTTTGAGATAAGCCCTATAAACCGGAAATGAGGTAGTAGGAGTAAGTAGTCGGAGTAGTAGGGTGGGATGGGCCAGAACAAGCATTCACGTCCAGGAGTATGGCACATGCCACCACCACAACATCCATCTGACACCATATTATTTCTTGGAGTCTGTGCTAGAGCAATCTCTTCAACCTCGTCGTTTCTCTAACTTCAGCCATCACGCGGCGGGCGAGTGGGGGTTTGCCGATAGTCGGTTTCCTTAACTGCGGTCCTACTTGTAAGGCCAACTCCAACGCACGACCCCAAATGCACCTCCGTTTTGCACGAACTCCAACGATAATTTTGACTAGAAAAGCAAGAGCAAAGAAAACAAGAACCACAAGAATACATTTTACTACTCCTGTAAGTTGGATTAGTGCCTTCTCGGTGCATTCATTGTTGATCTGCAGAGGCTCGATCTTCCGTCTGTGCTAGCTAAAAGTGATAGAACATCTACTAAATTGCGCTCTATCAATATATGGATGTACTCTTCTTCCCAATACAAAAACTTGCATCCATTCTACTCCCTCTGTTGCACAATACATGCCTTCTATTTGTCAAGATATATATGTATCTAGACATGTCTTAGTATATAGGTACATCCAATTTTGGACAAATGGAAGTCAAGTATTTTGGAACGGAGGGAGTACACAATAAAAATTTTAAGTTAGCACAACTACTCTAATCCGAGAGCAGAACCGAAGATTTGTTCGGGTTCTTCCTCCTTTTGCCGACACGTGGGACATCCAGCATCCAGGTCGTGTCATGAAAGAAAATAGAGTGGTAGTTGAAGCCACAAGATGTGCATCTTGGGTTAAACTGTAAATAGAATCTTACTACTCTTGAGTAACTCCAAAAGCGGCCACCGAAGATCTTTATTGGATTTGTTTTTCATCACTAGCACGTCGAGGTGAAAGATGTGCAGGTTCAGTGGGTCCTCTTGCGTTTTCACTGACATGTGGCGCCGCATGTGAGCAAACAGACGATGGGCTCCGCGCGTCCGCTGGCCGGCTGAGAAGAGAGATAGAGGAGGGTTGAGCACGGACTGTAGGAAATTTGTTCTACGTACCTTGATATAGGCTCGATATAGTGGGGTGGCATGGGCCATAACTAGCATTCACGTCTAGCAGTACGGCACACGCCACCCATAGGAGTCCCATCCGACACCAATTTTCTTGGAGTCCATGCTACAACCATCTCTTCTCCCTCCTATTTTCTCAGCCATCGCGCGGTGGGCGGGGTGGTGGTTTGCCGATAGTGGGTTTGCTCAACTGCGGTCCTACTTGTAAGTGAAAATGCAACACCGCACGCATTCCCGCTTGAGCGGCGTGCCGGACCAACCATGTGGGGGTGCGACGCAAACACGACAGGCTTTTCCTTTGAACTCGTAACTTGTAAAATTCGGTTCTGCTCCGTGGCGCGACCGATAGATAGAAAATAACGATTTTGCCTAGAGTAATGAGAAGTTCGGTTCTGGTTCCGTTCATGCATGGAGTACGTACGAAAATTATGAAGTTGATGCGAAAGGTAAGATAATTATTGTAGTATCATATACTACTACATGGATTTGACGGAAAGATAAAAATACATACGGATCCATCAACGTCCAACGACATCCTCACGCCCTAGTGCGCCGGGTCACCAACCAACGTGTGAGGAGCAGCGGCGTTGGCGGCGAGCTCAACGTGCTTCTGAACAGTGTCGTCCAAGGTTGCCCTGTGCTCCAAGAAGGCTAGCGTCCTATCGTCCTCCTCTTGCATGTAATAGTCCTTGTGGACGATTTGCGCGTAGACGTGGGTGATTATGTCGATGGTGTCTTGCTGCGCCAGGCGCTGCGCGGCGAACGCGACCTCGAGGTGGACATTCTCCGGCACGACGGTGGGCAATCGCAGGGCCACCAGTGCGTCGAAGGGGTTGTTACCATAGTGGCCGTTGAGGGTGGCGGGCATCGTAGAGCCTGGGCGCATCGGCTGGAGGCTTACATCAAAGTCGTCCGCAAGCTTCTTGACGACGGTGAACTTATCGAGGAAACCAACGAGGACCTCGTCGAACAAGGAGACGAAGCTATAATCCAAGCAGCCCCTCGCCCTGGCGGCCTCAAGCAATACTACCTGGAGACGTTCCTTGGTGCCGGGCCGCAGGCTGGCGTCGTGGACCATCTGGCACAGCAGGCTGATGCTCGCGCTCATCGCCTCCATGGGTCTAGCGTAGCTTCTAGTCAACTGATCTTGCGATTCGAGTGATTACTCAGCCCTTAGTTAGCGTGCGTAGGTGCGTAGGATTTCGTACTACTACTCGACCCTCTACTGCACCTGCCTTTGGCTGTATGATAGGTGGGCCAGCGACCCCCTGGGGCCACGTGTCATTCACCCAAAGGCAGTTGTCGTAAGTCAATGAAGCTGTGTCCCCCCCTCCCCGTGCCGGTGCAGTATAGTCATCTCACCGGACCTCTAGTTGGGGCCAAACGAGAGAAGTTTGATGTTTACTGGTTTATTGGTCCCCTTTGCATTTTGCGCCAAGTTTTGTCCTTTGATTTAACTAATAAAATGTTAATGCATGTAAACAAAAATGTTGTGTAAGTCACCTTATGAAAGCCAAATAATCCCAAAATACTTAGGCACGGTGCATTAACTCCCTCCTTGTTTCTTATTTCGTGACATATCAACCAATGAGAGATGTGGGCCGTGCACGCTTTCAATGACTTGAGACTACCAAACATATCATGCAGTGTTTAGTTCATTGCATGTAATCCTATTAGTACTCTAGTTAGGAGTAGCAAAAAACATTAAGTTCTCTCGCCGATAGGAATAAAACACCATGTATTTATTTACAGAGGGAGTAGTACATTTTTGGTGACATGCATTACTAGATATTGCTAGTCAAATACTAAAATCTAGATGGACGTGGTAGTACTCCTAAATCCAGACGGTGGTGCTACTAGTACTAGTAGTAGTACTACCAATGTAGTAGTAGGAGTACTAGCACTGTACTACCCGTTGGTCAAATTATTATGTGCTGCTCCTCACAGTGAAGTGACAAGACCCTGCACCGGAGATGACACCTGAGTATAGGCGTCGTGTTCGGCATACCATAGTCAGCCTCACCGTCTGCAGTCACTATCATCATGGCTGTAGAGCTAGCCTGCTTACAACTAGCCCTGTTCGACATAATTTCCCGTGCGTAGATGCCTGTGCATTGCACGGAACATCAAGATTGGGGGTGGACGGCTCCGGCAGCGGCCATCGCGCCAGATTTTTCCACGGCCTTCTACTCCTAGATGTGGTGGGGAGGAGATGAGGCTGATTGTGAGAGACAAGGAGTTGTTTGTAAATAGGGAACAAGTGCGGGAATCTTTTTGCAAAAATGGAGAAGCTTGGTTTGTATGCGTCAGATCTATATCCGACGGCTATTGGTGAAAGATGGGAGGCACAACATCATCACCAACTCAGGACCTGTTTGATTCGCAGGATTTTGAAAACGCAGGAATAGGACACGGCAATATTACAAGTTTCAAACTGATATTACAAATGTTAGGAGTAATGCTGCACCTACGAAGAGGGAATTACTAGGAAGTTTACGTAAGAACTTTCGTTACTTTAGGTGGATGCAGCATTATCGTACAAACTAAAATCCACCACCCTGACAAGTCACTAATGGGAAAATAAGTTTTCGAGCCTCTGGCCACTTGATGTTTCAAAAACAAATTCAGCTTCTGCGGAGAGTTTGTCATTTAGGCTTAGACGCTTGCGGTGATCAGCACACCATTCATTGTTGCGCCAGAGAACGCCAAACCTCATTACCTTGAGCACACTTGCCTCTAGAACAAAGAACCTGGCCAATTTAATCTCAGATGTGCTGCCTCGGTAGTCGATCAAATCAATTTCTGTAAGATGGAGATCAAGGCATTCGATGAGATTGTTATAGTGCAGCACATTTTTCACTTTCGGGTCTTTTTTTATCTGCAAAAGAAGAGAACATATTAGAGCAGCTGGCAGCATAAGATTGTCGTGTCATCAAGAGGTACCAATATCATTCGCTCATACGATAGGTTTGGCTGGCTAGTGATATTTTTCCACTCTCTCTCTCTCTCTTTCTGTTTCCTCTCATTTAACTAGGAGCACGTGAAGAGCTTGGGCATTTGTTGCCTTCCACTATGTGGCCGATGCCATATTTCGCAAAAGTATGCCACATAACACGCATCGATGTCAAATCAAAAGATTTTGGCACCGCTCTCGCGATGTGAGAGAGTTGGCACCGCTGTGCACACAAACCCACATGTATAAAAAATCAATCAAACCAACTCCCCCAGCCTCTCACTCTCCCAAACAAGTGTTTTTTATTGCCTCAGTCCTCTCTCTCTCCCACGTAGTGTTTTTTCATTGCGTGAGTTAATTTGGCACCGGAGCAAAGTAGGTGATCCAGATTGGGACTCCAGGTGAGCAATGGAGGGGCATCGATGCCAAATGCATCACAAGTGAATTTGGCACATGTTTTGGCCTACATAGCGCACTTTTGTAATACTACCTCGTATTTAGTATAAAATTTTGACCATAGATTTACCTAAGAAACTGCCAATGCATGTCACTAAAAATTACACCATTTGAAATTATGCTCAAATACGAATCCAACGATATAGTTCTTAGTGACATGCATTAACATTTTGTCAGTTAAATCTATGGTCAAATTTTGATACTACAAAATTGGAAGACTAAACCAGGACGAATGTAGTACTTGCTCTTAGGGTAACCATAGAGTTACTGGAGTAGTCCAAGTTACTTTCCACTATGACTAGCCAAGGCTACTATAGTAGTACAGCATAAAAACGATGTAGGTGATCACGTGAGAAAAAATACTAAAAACATTTCTTTCGGTGCAGTGCGTAGATGCAGTTTTGAACACTACACTTGTCATCGTAATTTGGGAAAATTACGAAAAAATTGAGCTACGTCGTGATTACCGTTTACTTATAGGAAAGAAGTTTCACCTCGATGAGTAGCTTCTCCGTGCACGGAAAGCATGTAAGGAATCCAACAACTGATCCAGATTGGGGCCGATAGATTTTAGTGCTAAGATCTTCACTGTGAGCATGGACTGGGTCAAGCTTGTGGGAATCATTTTCTGGAAGACGGTCGTAAATACATCAAGAAGAAATTTAAAAATGTTAATTTCAAGAAGACAAAGAAGAAGATGAGTGTTGTACCTGAATGATTACGGATCCAATAAGGAGTTCGGAGAATTTGGCAGATGAGTACACCAACGCTATCAATTTCGGCGCGTCAATGACCCTGATTTTTGTTGGACCTTCTAGATCCGATACAAGCAATCTCTCAAGGAAAGGCGCATTCTCAATGACCATAATGTGGAACAGCTGGAGTGATCTCTTTCCAATTGATGTCTTGTTGCGGGGCCAGCAAGACACATAAATCCATCGGAGATTCGTCGAGGCGATGTGGAGGCTAATGAACTCGTGGATCTACTCAAGACGAAGGTACTCGAGCGCAGTATAGCTACGGAGCAGGTGCTCCATAGCCTTCTTCGAGATGACAACGTCGAAGAGGTCGAGCTGCTTGAGTTGAGGGAGAAGAAGAGCGGGCGCGACATTAATCTGGCGAAGATAGCAGGAGCTGAAGCTAGCATGGCGCAGTGTTGGCGTGAGGCGGAGCGCGGACGGCGGCAGAGAGTGACATCGTCCAGCTTCAAAGCTGAGCTCCTCGAGCTGATCTTGGGCAGGGGATAAGAACCACTCGTCGAACATGGGTTGGACCTTGCAGTTGGTACTGAACATGCGGATGTCAAGGCGTTTGGCTGGCCCAGGGTGCGATGAAAGGATCTTGGAGACTGCGGCCATGCGTTTGCAATCCCTATCGCAGAGGCAGCTGTCGACGGTGAGGTTGAGGGGGACGCAGCGCCAAAGGGGGCGCCACTGTCGGTAGAGCAGGGCGGTCTGCACGGCAGATTTGGTGGGGAGGAGGCCGATGATGACGAGCAGCATGTCATCGGGGAGGTTGCTGATGAAGTCCAGGCTCGCCAGATGCGGTTTTGGCTCGAGACGCCTCCGCTTGTTAGCTGCCTCGCCGTCCATCTCAACCGGCGGCGACGCCGGTGTACATGTGTGCTGGTGTGTGTTGTGTGCTGGGTGTGCGCGAGTGCGTCCTTCTGTGCATGCCGCCGTGCAGTGGTGCATTGTGCGCGTGTGCGTCCTTCGCGCGCAAGAAGTTTGTCCTCAATGGGCCCTCAATTTACTAGCATGCGGGGTGCTACCCCGAGTGGTTTCAACTTTGTTTACTTCACCGTGTGTCATATGGGCCTCTATTTTACTTATTTTCACCCACTGCCACATGGGCCAGCACACGAAGATACAGAACACGAGCTGACAAGGCAGCATGTGGATTGGTTGACCGGTCAACTAAACAATATACAGAGCTATACGCTGACACATTGAGCGTATAATCCGTCGGTATAGAGAGTTCGAGTGAGAGGGGAGGCCCGTGAGAGATAGCAGAGAGAGAGAAAGAGCTACTCCCTCCGTTCGATAATGTAGTTCCAACATTTTTTTTAAATCAAACTTTTGAAACTTTGACCAAGTTTATAAAGAAATTACTTATATCTACAATACCAAAGATAAATGATAGTATGAAGTAAGTACATGTTGTGATGAATCTAATGATCATTCCAGATGTAAATGTTTTTCTCCACATATACCTAGTCAAACATTTCTGAGGTTTGACTTTTCAAAACATCCATATGCTTATGGACGTGACAGAGTCCCTAACAAGAGAGAGAGAGAGAGTGAGTGAAAAAAGTGTGTGTGCGTGTGTGAAAGGGACATGGACAACACACGATAAAAGTAGAGAAAAAGCGTGCGTGTCTTATGCAAATAGATCACACATGCATCTTCGACAACGGAGGCAAGGTGAGGAGATAGTGTGTGGTTGTTTGGAACCGAGAGAGCAAGACCCCTAGCACGTGGCCAAGAGGGGTCTGACAAACAAGGGAGAGAGGTCGAGAGAGACGTACGGAGAAAATGCGGACATGGGGAGGAGAGAGTGTATGTTTGTCATAGAGAGATCCCTGGAGATCGTGATGGGACTACATGGGTGGGAGATCGAGTGACAAGGTGTGTGTGCGATAGAAGATGCCCCGAGAGATATCGAGATAGACATATGGATGGAAGGAGACAATACGTGTGTTCATGTTGGCTAGTAAGAGATAATCATACTTAGGAGGGGGGGAGTGCTTGCGCCTATGATGGATTGAGGGATTATGGTACTTAGGGGGGTGCGTGTCACATGGAGAGAGAACAAGGGCGGAGAGTGTTGGATGGGTCTATATGTATAGCGCGAACGAGACATGTGTATGTGTGAGCGAGGGAGATATAAGGCCAGTTTGGCTTGCGTCCTGAGCATATTTTGCCTGGCCTGGGGTTGTGGCTGGATTTCATGCACGCTTGTTTGGTTGCTACCCTGTGAAAAAGAAAGCCCGCCTGGCCTGGGTTCCCTTGCACTTTAATTAGCCTGGCTGAACTCCAGACACTACAAGTAGCCTGGCCCAGGCGACCGATTTCGAATGCCTGGTTGTGCCTGGTCGTGTGGCCACGAGGCGAACAGCAACATGGATGGATATTAGCATTAAATAATTGATGCATGGATTGATTTATGGGACATTGATGCTTCGCCTGGCCCAGGCATGAACCAAACGCTTCAGCACCACACAAGCCTGGCCAGGCAGAAATATTTTACATCTCACGTCCACACCAGGTAGTACCGGCCATCAAGGCATGAGGGTTAAGTCACGAACCAAACTGACCAATAAAGTTTGAGAGAGATTGAGGAGCCCCGATAAGGCTGAGTGGTGCGTCAGATAGCTGAGAGGGGGAAAGAGATATTCCATCCGCTCGATAATGCAGTGCATGTAAATTTTTTGGAAGTCAAACTTTGGAAACTTTGATCAGGTTTACGCAAATGTTATTTATATCTAGAATGCCAAAGATACATCATACAAAACTACATCTCATGGTGAATCTAATGGTATATGTTTGCCGTACTAGATGTAATTCTTTTTCTCCACGTACATGGTCAAACTTTGTGATGTTTGACTTTTCAATAAATCTATATGCTATGGGCCGAGGAGAGTGCCTCAGTCGAGACAGATCAAGTGTGTGTGAAGGAGAATGAGTAAGTGTGCAAAAAGAGTATGTGTGTGAAAGAGAAAGTGACAACAAACGATAAATTAGAGAGAGTGTGTGTTTTTTCGTTTCTTATGCGAACATATCACGCATGCATCTCCGAGATGGAAAAGCGAGACGAGGAGATACACGAAGATAGCTAGTGTGTGATGTTTGCAACAAAGAGAGACACCCCTGTAGCACATGTCCAATAGAGGTGTGGCCAACAAGGAACAAAGGTCGAGAGGGACACATGGATGGCATGGACGCATGGGGAGGGAGAGAGGGTGTGTTTTTGATAGAGAGATCCCGTCGAGATCATGAGGGGACTATATGGGTGGTAGATCGAGGGAGTGCGTGCGCGATAGAAAGAAGCCCCGAGAGAAATCGAGATAGACCATGCACATGTTTGTGATGGATACTAAGATTAGCTAGTCATATACATATAGGGGGGACTGCGTGTGCCTACAATTGAGTGAGAGACCATCATACTTGGCTAGCTGGGCATGAGATTGTGTGTGTGCGCGTGTGAGATGGAGAGAGAACGAGGGGGAGAGATAGAGTTTTAGATGGGCCTATCGAGTGCGAGTGATATATGCATGTGTATGTGTGACCCAGGTGGATGGAGAGTTTGAGAGAGGGGGGAAGAGCTCCGAGACGACATAGTGGTGCGTGAGAGAGTTACAGGCAAAGAGCCAAGGAATCTGTGTGCGTACAATGAGTGCACCCAAGATATCTAGCTTGGACTAGCTAGAGTATCATACATAGTGTGCGAGAGAGACCTATAGATGGTGTATATATGCATGCGAACTAGAAAGACCCCCCCACACACACACAAAGAGAGAGAGAGAGAGAGAGATGGAGAGAAAGGGAGAGGGACGAACAAGGTTTTTGTGTCGGATGCTTGCGACAGAATTGAAGATTGTCGGCGAGAGAGAGAGAGAGAACAGGATTCCGGGAGAGGGGGAGGTCGCGTTTTATGCATCAAAGACTGATATAAACCATGTTTCGATATAAACTTGCATTCAAATATTTAAATTGGAGAACATGTTGTCTGCAATCCACACATGAACGGATATATGCGTATATCAAAAAAGTTCATTAATTTGACTTTCAACATGTTCATGGAGTACTATAATACTGTACAACATGGTACTCGATTGAGGTGTTCAATTTTGGATTTAGTTCACTATTTTGACCTACTGAACGAGCTATTTCATTGAATCGAGATATTTCATTTTGGGTTTGATTCGCGTTTTTGAGTGGGTCAACTATTTGTCATATAGTAAATCGCTAGCAACGAGCATGTAAAAACACATTACTCCCGAGCATCATCTCTCCATCTAAAAAAGAAGTGGCAAGCTAATATTTCAAAATTTGATCCGAATCGACTTGGTAAGGTAGACGTGGATGCTCGTTCTCCCAAAATTTGAACGAACCGTTAAACATCCTCTCTGCTCGGTGGAATTCACCTGAGCAAATAAATGGGAGACGCGAAATTACCATCCTATGTGGGACACGCATCAATTGGCCCGTTGCACATCGAGGGTAGGTTTGTAACTTCATCCAAGCACGCCTTCTCCTCGGCCGAAATGACATGTGCCGAATAATTCATAAACCATGGTCGGGAAAACACACTCTCCTCGCCCGAAATAGCTCATGCCCACTATTTCAAAACACGCTCTCCTCGCCCGAAATCGCTCGCGCCCACTGAGGGAGTCCTGGATTAGGGGGTCTCCGGACAGCCGGACTATATCCTTTGGCCGGACTGTTGGACTATGAAGATACAAGATTTAAGACTTCGTCCCGTGTCCGGATAGGACTCTACTTGGCGTGGAAGGTAAGCTAGGCAGTACGGATATGGATATCTCCTCCTTTGTAACCGACCTTATGTAACCCTAGCCCCCTCCGGTGTCTATATAAACCGGAGGGTTTTAGTCCGTAGGACAATAGACAATCATACCATAGGCTAGCTTTTAGGGTTTACCCTCTCCGATCTCGTGGTAGATCAACTCTTGTAATACTCATATCATCAAGAATAAATCAAGCATGACGTAGGGTTTTACCTCCATCAAGAGGGCCCGAACCTGGGTAAAACATCGTGTCCCCTGCCTCCTGTTACCATCCGCCTTAGACGCACAGTTCGGGACCCCCTACCCGAGATCCGCCGGTTTTGACACCGACATTGGTGCTTTCATTGAGATTTCCTCTGTGTCGTCGCCGTTAGGCTTGATGGCTCCTTTAATAACCGGTAGTGATGCGGTCCAGGGTGAGACTTTTCTCCCCGAACAATCTTCGTATTCGGCGGCTTCGCACTGCGGGCCAACTCGCTTGGCCATATGGAGCAGGTCGAAAGTTACGCCCCTGGCCACCAGGTCAGGTTCGGAAGCTTAAACTACACGGCCGATATCCGCAGAGACTTGATCTTCGACGGATTCGAGCCACTGCCTTGTGCGCCATGCTGTCACGATGAGTACGATTTAGCTCTACCATCGGACAGTGTTCAGGAGAGCGCACCAGCAACCACTCCGACCCTCAATTCGGAACCAGTCACGCCATCCATGGACGGGTGGATAGACCCCTCCACGGAAGCCGTACCCCTAGCGGTGATCGAGCCGAATATCGACCTTACCTTTCAAGAGAGCCGTGTTGCCAAACTGTCGGATCCTTCCCCGACCATGGTCTCTGAACCGCCTGCGCTCGTGCCTATCTGTAGGATCGAAAGTATGTCTAGAGGGGGGTGATTAGACTACTTGACCAAATAAAAATCTATCATTTTCCCAATTTTAGTCTTTGGTAGATTTTAGCTATCTTAGCACAAGTCAAGCAATCTTAACACAATTCAGGCAAGCATGCAAAGAGTCTATGAACAACGGAAAATAAAGCATGCAACTTGCAAGAATGCAAAGGGAAGGGTTTGGAGATTCAAACACAATTGGAGACACGGATGTTTTTGTCGTGGTTCCGATAGGTGGTGCTATCGTACATCCACGTGATGGAGACTTCAACCCACGAAGGGTAACGGTTGTGCGAGTCCACGGAGGGCTCCACCCATGAAGGGTCCATGAAGAAGCAACCTTGTCTATCCCATCATGGCCATCGCCCACGAAGGACTTGCCTCACTAGCGGTAGATCTTCACGAAGTAGGCGATATCCTTGCCCTTACAAACTCCTTGGTTAAACTCCACAATATTTGTCGGAGGCTCCCAAGTGACACCTAGCCAATCTAGGAGACACCACTCTCCAAGAAGTAACAAATGGTGTGTTGATGATGAACTCCTTGCTCTTGTGCTTCAAATGATAGTCTCCCCAACACTCAACTCTCTCTCACAGGATATGGATTTGGTGGAAAGAATATTTGAGTGGAAAGCAACTTGGGGAAGGCTAGAGATCAAGATTCATATGGTGGGAACTGAATATCTTGGCCTCAACACATGAGTAGGTGGTTCTTTCTCAGAAAATGTGTATTGGAAGTGTAGGTATGTTCTGATGGCTTTCTCCACGAATGAAGAGTGGGTGGAGGGGTATATATAGCCTCCACACAAAAAATAACCGTTACACACAATTTATCAATCTCGGTGAGACCGAATGGAGAAACTCGGTCAAACCGATTCAGCAAACCTAGTGACCGTTAGGATTTTCGGTGGGACTGAGATGCAACTCGGTAGGACCAATATGGTTAGGGTTAGGGCATAACGTAATCTCGGTGTGACCGATTACAAAAACTCGGTGGTTCCGATTTTGGTAATAAGCTAACTAGAGAGTTGGTCAGGTAAACTCGATGGGACCGATCGCTCATTTCGGTGGGACCGAAATGTTACAAAAGGGAAACAGAGAGTTTACATTGCAATCTCGGTGGGACCGATCGCTCATCTCGGTAGGACCGAAATATTACGAAGGGAAATAGAGAGATTACAACCCCATCTCGGTGTGAACGAGATCCCTATCGGTGAGACCGATTTGCCTAGGGTTTATGGCAGTGGCTATGACATTTGAAACTCGGTGGCGCCGGATAGAGAAAATCGGTGGGGCCGAGTTTGACTTTTGGTTTAGGTCATATGTGGATGTGGGTAGGTAGTTGAGGGTTTTGGAGCATATCACTAAGCACTATGAAGCAAGAACCTCATTAAACAACACCTCATCCCTCCTTGATAGTATTGGCTTCTCCTATAGACTCAATGTGATCTTGGATCACTAAAATATAAAATGTAGAGTCTTGAGCTTTGAGCTTGAGCCAATCTTTTTGTCATTAATATTTTGAGGGGTCCACTTTCCTCATCCATGCCATGCCATTCATTGAGCTTTTCCTAAAATATTAATCTTGGAATAGCATTAGCTCAATGAGCTATATGTTGTTAGGAATTACCAAAACCACCTAGGAATAGTTGCACTTCCAATCTCCCCCTTTTTGGTAACTGATGACAACATATAGATCAAAGCTTCGACAAATGATAATAAGAGTGAAAAACATTGTCGCTTTGAGAAGTATGTGAAAAGCAAGAGCTCCCCCTAAATTTGTGCATAGTTTATGATTTTCTTTGGACTGCAAATGCACAGAGAATTAGGCTCATGGGTTACTCTTCCATGTCACATACATCTTGGTGGAGCGCTCAAAATGATAATAATTAAATACATGCACTCATCACCAAGCAAAGTGAATGATCATATAGGGATAAAATGATAATGTCATCCAACAAGCATTAAAGTAGCATATGATCAAACACATGATCATCCAAGTATCACATAGACAAAAGGTATCTCAAACAAGCAAAGCAAATAAAGTTCAACCACCAAAGCAAGAGAGAATAAAAGGCAACGCTCTCTCTCGAAGCCTATGATCTATACATATTTCTCCCCCTTTGGCAACAAGTTACCAAAAAGTTCCTAGAAAATGCATAGCACTAAATCGTCTCTCAGGCTTGGTCTTCAGGTGGTGGTGTTCGGATAACTCTAAGAACGAAGGCTTCAGTCGAAGTAGATGGAGCTGATGGAGTAGGTGCTGGAGCTGGTGGCACTGAAGCTGTAGCTGGTGCAGATGAAGTGGCTCTAGTGTCTGGAACAGGCACTCCAGCAAACCTCTGAGCTCTAGGCACTCTGGCAAATGCATTAGTGGTTGTCTTGCCCTTCCTCTCCTGCATATCATCCTGAAGTTGCTCCACAATAGACTGGATCTCAGTTACCTTCACATCCAAGTCATAGAACTTTTGCTCCACGATCCTCTCCAAGCTCTCCTGGTTTTCAGTCAGGGTGGCCGGTCCCTTCTCAATCCTCAGAGTGGAGGCAATCAAGTAGCCAAGCTGATCTTGCTTGCTCTTCAGAAGATACTGGGATGCTTCTTCAGTAGTTGGCATCCTAGCAGCCTTTTCAGCCTTTGCCTTCTCCTTCTTGGCTTGTGCATGCACAGAAGATGGTTCATTTTCATCCATCATCACTTGGTTGTCCTCAAAGTCTGGATTAGATAGACATGTGCTCCTTGTCCAGCAGATATGTGCCAGTGCCCATCTTGGAGTGGATCAGCTCCTGGATCTGTGGGGCATACCCACAACTCCTCTTCTGATCTGCAGCTGTCCTCTTGATAGTTTCAACTATAAGGCTCATGACTTTGATCTTCTGTGGGACATCAAAGATATGAAGCAAGTTTATTGCATGGCCTCTGATCATCTTGTGATCACCTGACTTTGGCAAGAGAGTGTGCCTAAGGATCCAGTTGATAGTAGGCAAGCCTGACAGAAGGTAATGTACATATCCAAACTTATGTGTCTCAAGAGCAGCATCTGGGATCTCCTTATACATGTGTGCCATGGAGTTGTGATCCTTCTTCTTGTTGGCATAGACATCCAAGTCATCTTCACTCTCTTTTCGGAGCATTGATCAACTTCGCCCATTCAGCAACCATGGACTGGTACCTAGTACCTTCAGACATCCAGACAATCCTTCCATCTAGGTAGAAGTGAGCTGTGAAGTAGAACTGCATGATAAGCTCAATATTCCATTTTGTGAGCTTTTGAGCCACAAACTCATCGACTCCACACACCTTGAAACTGTCATACACACCTGGATAATGTTCATCATTCTCCCTGATGTACTCCCAGTCGACCCATCTCATGTCACACACTATGGGCTTCTTGTCAAGTAAGACTGTCTCATAGAAGTCCTGCTGTTCCTTTGTATGGAACATGTAGTCCACAGCAGTCCTTCTCCTGGTGGCATATGGATCAGACTCTCTCCATAGACTTAGAGCTGAGTTCTTCCTTATCTTCATGTTCTCAGCTACTGGATGAGCATCATTGTGATCTGGAATTTTTGGCTTCAGCTTCCTCAATACATGTGACTCATCATCTTCTTCTTCCATTTTAGCTTCAGGCACTGGGGCCTTGTTCTTCTCCTCAGCAGGGATGTTCCTGGTGCTCCTCTTTGGTTTTGGCTTTGGAGCTGCAGCCTTTGGAGCGGTCTTAGGCTTAGATGGAACAGCCCCTGCCCTGATGGCATGACCCATAAGCTTCTGAGCTTTGGGTGCTGGTGCAGCATCTTGTTCCTCTTCCTCTTCAGAATCTCTCATGATTGAGGATCTCCCAAGCACTCTGGCAGTGGTCTTCTTGACCCTCTCTTTCCTCTTCTTCTCTGCCACAACCTACTCTTTGGGTGCAGATCCCAAAGTCTCTTGAGTAGATGCTCTGGCCTTAGACATTGGAATTCTCTTGGCAGGAACCTTTTGCTTCATGCCTGGCTTGGTGGAAGCAGTTGTGCCATATTCCTTCTTCAGGACTTTTCTCTTTGAGGTGGTTTCTTCTTCCTCAGCCATATAGTCCTCATCCTCTGACTCTGAAGTTCTTTTCTTGCTGGCCCTGGTGGCAGCTTTGGGTAAGTTGCTTGGGGTGCTCCTGCTGCCATCATCTGAGCTGCTAGAGGGACTAGTGCCCTCACTCAAGTGAACCTGCTCCTCTGACTTGTTCTGGTTGTCACTCTGATCAGACATATTGCAAACACTGATAGCAGACCCTGTGAATAGATATAGATGAGATAGAGTGGATAAGCATCACAAAATGCAGAGGTTTTTGCAAAAGAATGAGTCAAAAACTTAGTTTTAGTTTTCCACAGAAAGCATTTCGGATCAACCCATCTGTAAACTCGGTGATACCGAAGCAGCTATTGGAACCTAAACTAGTGAACTCGGTCAGACCGAGTCACATTTTGGTGGCACCGAGACTGCTAGGGTTTCACAAAGTCCTGAACTTGGTCATACCGATTTCCAATTCTCGGTCAGACCGAGAATCACATGTGCAATGGCCTGAGCCGAATTGGTGTACCGAGTTCCACAACTCGGTGGGTCCGAGATGGTTTCGGCGGAAACCTAACCCTAAATTTTCAACTCATGACTAAACTACGGAGTGTTTTGACTGGATAAGAATGATCTCAATCGTGGCAAGGTACATGGTGAACACAATGTGCTAGGAATCAGATAGGGATAGCACAGTGATCGAGTTCATACCCTAGTTCGGCGATGAACTCGCTATAGCGGCAACGGCGGGGATGATTCCCGTTGACAGCGGCGGAGACCAGTGACAGGAGGCGGCTGGCGACGAGGAGGACGATCCGAAGACCCTGGAGGCAGAGCGGGCTAAGCGCGGGTCGAGGAGGTTCAGAAAGTTTTCCAAAATTTGACCCATGGATATATATAGCCCGACCCTGTCGGTGTGACCACCGGTGTGACCGAGTGGAACAACTCGGTGGCATCGAGATTCATAACTGCAAGCAGTTACTGGAACTCGGTGTGACCGAAAAGTTCGAATCGGTTGCACCGAGGTTGAAAACCCAGATTGACTTAGTGATCTTGGTATGACCAAAATGGGTGAATTGGTCAGACCAAAACGCATAAAGAAGTTTTGGAAGTTTAAGTCTATGACGAATCGGGAACTCTGAGTGCTCCTCACACAGAGTGGTTCGAATCTGACTTGATCAAATTTTGTGATGCAGCATGAACAGAGTTTGAGACGAGAAAAGCATAGATAGCTAGAGAAGGTTCTTAGGCATTCTTGTCCATCCACTTGGCCAAAAGAAAAGGAAACTAATCAATCAAAACAACAAGTGGATGTCCTCGAATGAGTAAATTATGCAACCAACATGCTCACACAATAAAATGGCCAATGAAATATGTGGCAAAGCATGCACAAACAATTCTAGCATCTATCAAGCAATTGGCGATGACTAGGTCATCTATATATGAGAATATTGACTTAGGAGTCAAATGAGAACATTTGATCATATATCATACTCATCGTTTAAGCACAAGTGGGGTTACCACTTTTACGTAAAGCGTTGTTGTGTTCACACCATTAGAGTTTCTTTTACTCAATTGTTAGAGTAAAGCTCCCCCTAGATGTGAGATCCCCCCTAAGAGGGATGAACTAACCTTGGGTTTTGTCGATGATGACTTCATGTAGGTGTTGAAGATGTGGATGCTCTATGTTGATGAAGATCATTTGGAGCTATCCTTTGGAGTGAGTTTCACTTTCAATACCTACACGGGTTAGTCCCACAAGGAACAAACAAGGGTATCCATAGACATAGAGTGATGCACACAAGATGATGTCTATGAAAGCTTTAGGTTACCTTGTCCTTTGTCTTACCAACAAGAGGGTTTGTGACTCCTTGAACAAGTGCAAGATGTGGAAGTTGATTGCACTTGTTCTTGCCAAAATGATAAGAGTGAAGTATATTGGCGGAGTCACCCTCAAGAACTCTCTAGTTCTTCTTCTTCGGGATCCACACCATCTTGATGGGAATCCTCGGAGTTGTAGTTGTACTTGATGAAGTGGAACTTGATGTAGTCTTGGGAACCCACTTGACCAAGGCCTTAGGAGCTTCTTCAAATGCATCAATTTCCTCTTGAAGCTTGTCCTTGCCTTTTTGCTTGTGGTCTTGTGGTGGAAGATCATCTTGAGCTTGTGTCCCTTTGGATGAAGTAGGATCATACTTCTCTTGTTGAGGAACAAACTTAGTCTTGGGGTATTGATCTTCTTCCCACTCAACTCCATTGGCATTCAACTTTCGTTCAAAACCAATACCTTGATTCTTCCGGTGCCTTCCTTGTCTGCGTACAATTTCCTCGAATTGCTTACTCCCGGCAAGGCTCTTGTAAACACCTTTCTCTATAATTCCCTTCAATAAGCTATTTTCTTGCTCAAGTGTAACTTGGCTAAGAGAATCATTAGTGGAATCAAGAGAACTACTAGAAGCAACAACATTGGATTTAGCATGATTATTGTTACTACTAGAGGAAGAATCTTTCTTGTTCTTGTTACTAGACTTGACTTGAGGCATGTAAGTGGATAAGAGTAAACGCTTGGCAATGTAAGAAGAACTTTTCTTGTGAAGATCATCATTGATTGCCTTTAAGAACTCATGCTCTTGCTCAAGGTTGAGCTTTTCAAAACATAATTTCTGATGAGTCCTTAAAATTTCTCGATGGTCTCCTAAGATAGTTTCATGAGCTAACTTAAGAGTGTTTAGTCCTTTAGTTAGAGACTCAATCTTCTCCTTATCATTGTCATTCTTTTCATCATAGTATTCATCACTATAGTTGTCAACAAGTAACTCATCATCACCTAACAAGTCATCTTCATCACTATTGAAATCAACATACTCGGGGTGTGATACCTTTGGACCTTTGGCCATGAAGCATATTCCAATTCCTTCATTTGGTGAATCAAATATGTCGTAGGAGTTGGTTGACACAAGTGTTAGTCCGGCAACACCTTCATCTTGAGTATATTCGGAGTCGGAGTGATAGCTTCTCTCGGAGTCATTGTCGGAGTCGGAGCCGGATACCCATTCACCAACATGAGCTTGATGTCTTCATTTTGTGTAGCTCCTTGATGACTCGTCCTTCCTTTCTGAATCCTTGCTTCTCCGAGGGTGTCTTCGTTCATATCGATCATCCCTACTCCTTCTCTCCCTTGATGGTGATTCTTCTCTTCTACTTCTTCTTTTGGGAGAATCTTCTCTTCTCTTGTGGGGAGCCGTACACTCATTTGAGTAGTGTCCGGGTCTTCCACAATTGTAGCAGTTTCGCTCTCGACTAGAAGATCTTTTGTCATTGTAGGACCTTGACTTGGAACTTCTCTCCTTGCTTCTACTCTTGTAGAACTTGTTGAAGTTCTTCACCATTAGGCTCAATTCTTCATTGAAGGTTTGTTTCTCACTTGATGATGTGGGAGCTTCACCTGAGGCTTTGTAAGCACCACTTGACTTGTTATGGAGCTCTCCTTATCCTTGAGTGACATCTCGTGAGCAACAATTCTTCCAATGACTTCCGTTGGCTTAATATCTTTGTAATTTGGCATCATTTGGATCAATGTGCATACGGTATCGTATTTTCCATCCAAGGCTCTTAGGATCTTCTTGATGATGAATTTGTCGGTCATCTCTTCACTTCCTAAGCTGGCAATCTCATTTGTGATAAGAGCAAGCCTAGAGTACATTTCAGCGACACCTTCACCATCCTTCATTTTGAACTTGTCAAGTTGACTTTGAAGCACATCCAACTTGGATTCCTTGACGGAGTCGGTACCTTCATGCATGTCAATCAAAGTATCCCTAATTTCCTTTGCATTTTCAAGACGGCTGATTTTGTTGAATTCTTCAGGGCACAATCCGTTGAAGAGGATATCACAAGCTTGAGCATTGTACCGTAGCATCTTCAACTCATCCGCAGTAGCTTCATGACTCGGTTCTCTCCCATCAAAGAAATCACCTTGCAATCCAACACACACAATAGCCCAAACGGCGGGGTTATGTCCAAGAATATGCATTTTCATCTTATGCTTCCAACTAGCAAAATTAGTACCGTCAAAGTAAGGACCTCTATGGTGATAATTTCCCTTGCTAGACGCCATACTCTCCTAGGTTGTGAAACCAAGGCTATGACCACCAAAAGCTATGGAAATCAAAGCAAATGGAGACCAAAGCTCTGATACCACTTGTAGGATCGAAATTATGTCTAGAGGGGGTGATTAGACTACTTGACCAAATAAAAATCTATCCTTTTCCCAATTTTAGTCCTTGGCAGATTTTAGCTATCTTAGCACAAGTCAAGCAATCTTAACACAATTCAAGCAAGCATGCAAAGAGTCTATGAACAGCGGAAAATAAAGCATGCAACTTGCAAGAATGTAAAGGGAAGGGTTTGGAGAATTCAAACGCAATTGGAGACACATATGTTTTTGTTGTGGTTCCGATAGGTGGTGCTATCATACATCCACGTTGATGGAGACTTCAACCCACGAAGGGTAACGGTTGAGCTAGTCCACGGAGGGCAACACCCACGAAGGGTCCACGAAGAAGCAACCTTGTCTATCCCATCATGGCCATCGCCCACGAAGGACTTGCCTCACTAGCGGTAGATCTTCACGAAGTAGGCGATATCCTTGCCCTTACAAACTCCTTGGTTCAACTCCACAATCTTTGTCGGAGGCTCCCAAGTGACACCTAGCCAATCTAGGAGACACCACTCTCCAAGAAGTAACAAATGGTGTGTTGATGATGACCTCCTTGCTCTTGTGCTTCAAATGATAGTCTCCCCAACACTCAACTCTCTCTCACAGGATATGGATTTGGTGGAAAGAAGATTTGAGTGGAAAGCAACTTGGGGAAGGCTAGAGATCAAGATTTATATGGTGGGAATGAAATATCTTGGCCTCAACACATGAGTAGGTGGTTTTTTCTCAGAAAATGTGTATTGGAAGTGTAGGTATGTTCTGATTGCTTTCTCCACGAATGAAGAGTGGGTGGAGGGGTATATATAGCCTCCACACAAAAACTAACCGTTACACACAATTTACCAATCTCGGTGAGACCGAATGGAGAAACTCGGTCAGACCGATTCAACAAACCTAGCGACCATTAGGATTTTCGGTGGGACTGAGATGCAACTCGGTAGGACCGATATGGTTAGGGTTAGGGCATAACGTAATCTCGGTGTGACCGATTACACAAACTCGGTGGTACCGATTTTGGTAATAAGCTAACCAGAGAGTTGGTCAGGTAAACTCGGTGGGACCGATCGGTCATTTCGGTGGGACCGAAATGTTACAAAAGAGAAACAGAGAGTTTACATTGCAATCTCGGTGGGACCAATCACTCATCTCGGTAGGACCGAAACGTTATGAAGGGAAATAGAGAGATTACAACCTCATGTCGGTGTGACCGAGATCCCTATCGGTGAGACCGATTTGCCTAGGGTTTGTGGCAGTGGCTATGACATATGAAACTCGGTGGCACCGGATAGAGAGAATCGGTGGGGCCGAGTTTGACTTTTGGTTTAGGTCATATGTGGATGTGGGAAGGTAGTTGAGGGTTTTTGAGCATATCACTAAGCACTATGAAGCAAGAACCTCATTAAACAACACCTCATCCCTCCTTGATAGTATTGGCTTTTCCTATAGACTCAATGTGATCTTGGATCACTAAAATATAAAATGTAGAGTCTTGAGCTTTGAGCTTGAGCCAATCTTTTTGTCATTAATATTTTGAGGGGTCCACTTTCCTCATCCATGCCATGCCATTCATTGAGCTTTTCCTAAAATATTAATCTTGGAATAGCATTAGCTCAATGAGCTATATGTTGTTAGGAATTACCAAAACCACCTAGGGATAGATGCACTTTCACTATCGAATCCGACTGGGCGCCGATCATGGAGTTTACCTCCGCGGATATTTTTCAGCACTCGCCCTTTGGCGACATACTGAACTCATTAGGTCTCTCTCCTTGTCAGGAGAGTCCTGGCCGAGCTACGTCCGGCAGGACTGGGATACGGATGATGAAGAAATTCGCCGCCCACCCACCAGCCACTTAGTAGCCACTGTCGATGACTTAACCGACATGCTTGACTTCGACTCTGAAGACATCGATGGTATGGACGACGATGCAGGAGGCGAAGAGGAACCACTGCCCACAGGGCACTCGACAGCCACCTCATCATATGACAGATACATGGTGGACACACCCAAAGAAGGAAATGGCGACGGGACAACGGAGGATGACCCCTCCAAGAAGCAACCCAAGCGCCGGCGTCAGCGGCACTGCTCTAAGTCCCGCCAAGGCAAAAGCGGTGATACCAGCACAGGAGATAATAGCACTCCGGATAGTGCCGAACACAAAAACAATCCCCTCCAGCAAGATTTAGAACAGGAGGATGGAGAAGCCAGCCCTCCTGAGAGAGCGGTAGATAGAGAGGCAGAGGATGATAATTACATGCCTCCCTCCGAAGACGAGGCAAGCCTCGACGATGACGAATTCATCGTGCCAGAGGATCTCGTCGAACAAGAGCGCTTCAAGCGCCGGCTTATATCCACGGCAAATAGCCTTAAGAAAAAGCAGCAATAGCTTCAAGTTGATCAAGATTTGCTAGCTGACAGATGGACCGAAGTCCTTGCGGCCGAGGAATACAAACTCGAATGCCCCTCCAAGAGTTACCCAAAATACAGGTTGCTACCCCGACTGGAGGAGGAAGCACCAAAACCTACATCTCCACCGTATGACGCGGCTGATCGGCCACCTCGTGGCCACGACAGAGAGGCATTCTAGCCAAAAGCTCATCCCGCACCCCGACACCGTTCAAATAAAAAGGCATGGGGAAATACGCCAGACCTGCGAGACGTATTGGAGGACAAAGCAAAACATGCAAGATCGATCTACGGATCATGAGGGTGCGCCACTATGCGAGATGATAATCGTCATGCCGGATACAGTAAAAGTAAGTCCGGCCGGGCCGAACACAGCGAGCAAGACTCATCTGAGCTGTGTCGCGATATAGCCCAGTACAGAGGCGCCGCACACCCCTTATGCTTCACATACGAAGTAATGGATCATCAAATCCCAGAGGGTTTCAAACCCGTAAATATAGAATCATACGACGGCACAACAGATCCTGCGGTATGGATCGAGGATTTCCTCCTCCACATCCACATGGCCCGTGGTGATGACCTACACGCCATCAAATACCTCCGACTCAAACTCAAAGGACTAGCTCGGCATTGGCTCAACAGCTTGCCAGCATAGTCCATTGGCTGTTGGGAAGATCTGGAAGCCACATTCCTCGACAACTATCAGGGCACTTATGTGCGACCACTAGATGCAGATGACTTGAGCCACATAATTCAGCAGCCAGAGGAATCGGCTAGGCAATTCTGGACACGGTTCCTAACAAAGAAAAATAAAAACGTCGACTGTCCGGATGCAGAGGCCCTAGCAGCTTTCAAGCACAACATCCGCGACGAATGGCTCGCCCGGCACCTTGGCCAGGAAAAGCCGAAATCTATGGCAGCCCTCACGACACTCATGACCCGCTTTTGTACGGGATAGGACAGCTGGTTGGCTCGCAGCAATAACATATCAAAGAACCATGGTACTTCGGATACCAAGGACGGCAACGGCAGGTCACGTCGCAACGAACATAAGCGTCGCATTAACTGCGACAATACCGAGGATACAGCTGTCAATGCCGGATTCAAAGGCTCTAAACCCGGTCAGCGGAAAAAGCCATTCAAAAGAAGCACTCCAGGCCCGTCCAGTTTGGACCGTATACTCGATCGCTCGTGTCAAATACACGACACCCCCGACAAGCCAGCCAACCACACCAACAGGGATTGTTGGGTGTTCAAGCAGGCTGGCAAGTTAAATGCTGAAAACAAAGATAAGGGGTCACATAGAGATGACGAGGAAGAGCCCCGGCAGCCGAACACCGGAGGACAGAAGAGGTTCCCCCCACAAGTGCGGATAGTGAACATGATATACGCAACCCACATCACCAAGAGGGAGCGGAAGCGTGCGCTCAGGGACGTATATGTGTTGGAGCCATTCGCCCCAAAGTTCAACCCATGGTCCTCCTGTCCGATCACCTTCGATCGCAGGGACCACCCCACTAGTATCCGTCATGGCGGATTCGCCGCACTGGTCCTAGACCCAATCATTGACGGATTTCACCGCACTCGAGTCCTGATGGATGGCGGCAGCAGCCTGAACCTGCTTTATTAGGACACAGTGCGCAAAATGGGTATAGACCCCTTAAGGATCAAACCCACAAAGACGACCTTTAAAGGCGTCATACCAGGTGTAGAGGCCCATTGAACAGGCTCAGTCACACTGGAAGTGGTCTTCGGATCCCCGGATAACTTCCGAAGTGAAGAGTTAATCTTTGATATAGTCCCGTTCCGCAGCGGCTACCATGCACTGCTCGGGCGAACCGCATTTGCGAGATTCAATGCGGTACCGCACTATGCATATCTCAAGCTCAAGATGCCAGGACCTCGAGGGGGTCATCACAGTCAATGGAAACACAGAGCGCTCTCTTCGCACCGAGGAGCACACTGCGGCCCTCGCAGCAGAAGCGCAAAGTAGCCTCTTAAGGCAATCCACTAGTTCGGCGATTAAGGACCCGGACACCGTCAAGCATGCTCGGAGTAATCGGCAACAGGACCGCCTGGCACGTTCCGATCTTGCATAGCAATGCGGCCCCCACCCCGGTCCCAGCCAAATGGCGAAATCCGTGCCACGCGTACATAATTACGCATTAAAAATACCATGGGCACAGGTGGGGAGGGGGGCACGACTATGGCACGCTCCAAGACGCGGCTTAAACCGCACTAGGGGCTTCCCGCTTTGTTATTTTTCTATTTCAGGACTTTAATCTCTAGAAACCCTGTCCGGCAGCATGATTGCCAAACACCTGATGCAGCAACCAAGGAGGCAGAAAGCTACGTCACATCACAGAACTCCCAGGTGGATTACGATAATGAGTGAAATACTTGCTTTAATACTATTCCTCAGCTTGCCCTTGGAAGGGACATGTCAAATAGTCCTAATTTTTGCTTATCACACTACTTGTATCATTCTGCTTTAACGCACCTTTTTTAATAAACAATGCATAGCATTAAGACTATTATTGCATTCTTCCTTTATATATATATATATATGTTCATTCATGACATCTAGCACCCGTACACTCTGGTACGGCCAATACGCTAGGGGCTTAAGCATACCCCATAATACGGCGTGAGAAGTCCGAACCCTTTCGACAGTGCGGCACCCCGAACTTATAGCATTATATAAATCAGCTCCGAATCATGTCTTGGGTCAATAGTTGGGTTTGCCCGGCTCCCGTGTTTTGGTACCTTACGTTCCGCTATATCGGCTAAGGTAGCACTTGGAGAACTACTTCGATTGTGCCCCGGTTCTGCTAGGCTAAGCACCTCAGTAGAGAAAGCTAAAACTGACTGTCATGATAAGGCGAGAGACTGGTCGCTGTTCGAGAGGTTTCAAGTCCCTAAAGACTTATGCCGCTTAGAGCGAGTAGTCGGCCCTGTCTGGCTTAAGGCGTGTATAGCGCCCCGAATTCGACCTTCCGAACACTAGGGGCTTCGTCGAAATTTAAAATTATAGAATTCTATGGCTAAGTGAGAGTGATAACGCATTATAGTCTGATTGCCTTGTTCGTTGTGCTGAGCACCTCCCTCGAAGGACCCAAAAATGGGAACAAGAGTGCTCAGGTTTATCCCGAACACCCCAGCACTCGTGGCGTGGGGGCAGAAGCCGACGACTAGCCATCTCTCAGATTTGATAAACAGCCGAACAGAATGTAATATTTTAAATTCAAACAAGCGTTGCAAAGCGCATATGAACAAGTTTTCATAATACAGGATTACACTAGCAAGTTTATTCAAATATTACATATTTCGCACACTCGTCCGCTACAAGACGGGCACCCTTCAGGACACCCTCATAGTACATCTCGGGGTGGCGATGCTCCTTGCCCTGTGGCGGCCCTTCCTTCACCAGCTTCACGGCGTCCATCTTGGCCCAGTGCACCTTCGCACGGGCGAAAGCCCGGCGTGCACCTTCGATGCAGACGGACCGCTTGATGACTTCCAGCCGTGGGCAGGCATCCACAAGCCGCCTCACCAGGCCGAAGTAGCTGTTGGGAAGGGCGTCACCAGGCCACATCTGGACTATAAAGCCCTTCATGGCCTGTTCGGCCGCCTTGTGCAGCTCGACCAGTTGCTTCAGCTGGTCGCTCAGAGGCATCGGGTGTTCGGTCCCAGTATACTGAGACCAGAACAGCTTCTCCGTTGAGCTTCCCTCCTCGGCCTGGTAAAACTATGTGGCATCCGACACGCTGCGGTGCAAATCTGCAAATGCTCCTAGAGAGCTCCGGACTCGGGTAAGTAACAAGTAATTTACTTTCACATGCTTGCTTTGCATATTGAATGCCCTACCCGCTGCTATCTTCTTCATCGCATCAATCTCCTGGAGGGCCTTTTGGGCTTCAGCCTTGGTACTCTTTGCACTCTCAAGGGTCACGACAAGCTCGGACTCTCGCGTCTTCAAGTCAAGCTCCAACGCCTCGTGCTTCGTCACGAGAGCGTGGAGCTCTTGCTGCACCTCGCCCACCCGTGCCTCTTGTTTTTCCCTCTCGGTGTGCTCCTGGGCCGCTTTGTTTTCGGCCTCGGATAGTGCTTGCTTCAGTGTTGCCACTTCGGTCGTGGCCCCTGGCAAATTAAAGATGATCATGTCATTTTGCAATCGCATCCTTTTTGTATATATACATATCTATAGACTAGGTATTACTTACCTTTGCTCTCCTCGATCTTCCTCTGGCAAGGCCGAGCTCTTTCTTGGACCCTTCGAGGTCCTGCTTCAGTCTGGCGACCTCCATAGTCAGTGCGGTAGAGGTCAGCAGCGAAGCCTGCATACGCATATAGACATACTTATATTAGACTCCTGCAGATATTAGTTGATCCCCTATTCGGCTTTTCTTTTTTGAACACCAAACAGAGCATCAGGGGCTACTGTCTATACGGTAATATTTTTCCTATATTTCAAATACTTACCTCAAAGCCTGTTAGAAGGCTGGCACAGGCTTCAGTCAGTCCGCTCTTGGCGGACTGAACCTTCTGGATCACCGCACTCATAATAGTGCGGTGCTCTTCGTCGATGGAAGCGCTGTGAAGCGCTCCCAGCAGATTGTCCGGTGCCTCTGGATGGACAGAGGTCACTGGCATGGGCGTCTTGCCCCTTTTGGAAGGAGGCCGCCTGCCCGAGTCCGGAACCACAGGAGGTTCCGGCGCAGTGTTCGGCTGAAGGCCGAACTCGGAGCCCTCGGGAGCCTTACTCCCTCTGCTCCCGGAGTCCGGAAGGTCGCCTTGAGGTGCCTCCGGGACTGTCTCCCCTCGACCCGGTGCCTCTTGGGACAGTACTTCAACATTCTCCGTAGGGCAAGGGGATGTGGCGGTCGAAAGTGGATCGCTATCCATATCCGACGAGTCCAAGGAGCCGCCCGACGAAGATACGTCGATACGGGCTTGGGGTGGTCTGCATAATCATATTCGGCATTAGGAGAAGCAGTGTGACAAAAGTATGCTATGAATTACTCTGGTATCCGAATATTTACGACTTCGCCAGGGGGCTTGGCCCTGAGCAGCCACTCGTCTTCGTCTTCGGCGGCGGTGGTGGAGCAGTCCGGAAGGAGAGTTCTTCCCTTCTTGGACCCTTCGGCCCCCCCGGTTGGGGCGGCCTTCCTTTTCTTGTCTCTCCCGGCTGGAGGGGGAGCATCTTCATCTTCCTCCTCGTCTTCGTGGGAGGAGTGCATCGCAGAGTCATCGGACGATGAGTCCGATACCACCTGGTGTCGGGAACTCTTTCAGGTTCCCTTGGCCTTCTTCTTGGTCTTCTCCAGCACCTTATAAGGAGCCGGAGTCAGCATCTCCGTCAGGAGAGCGTTCGCAGTGTCTTCGGGCAGAGGGGACGGATAGTTGATCTTCTCCGATGCCCCCACCCAGTCCTGTCAAAGGCATAGGAGCTCAGACCCCGCACATGGTTAAGCTATGGGAAGTAAAAATCCTACCAGATGTACAAAACTCACCGGATTCGTAGGGCGCTTCGCACTTAGCCTGCGGTCCTCGGTGAGAGAGGGGGGACCTCGGCACCCTTGAACAGCACCCTCTAGACGTCCTTGTGCGTCGTGTCGAAGAGCTCGCTCAGAGTCTAGTGTTGGGCCGGGTCGAACTCCCACAAGTTGAAATCCCGTTGTTGACACGGGAGGATCCGGCGGAAGAGCATGACCTGGACTATGTTGACAAGCTTGAGCTTCTTGATTGCCATATTCCGGATACATTTCTGGAGTCCGTCCAGCTCCACCGATGAACCCCAGGATAGGCCCTTCTCTTTCCAGGAGGTGAGCCGCGTGGGGATTCCGGATCGAAACTCGGGGGCGACCACCCAGTTGGTGTCGCGCGGCTCAGTGATGTAGAACCACGCCGATTGCCACCCCTTTATGGTCTCCATGAAGGAGCCTTCAAGCCATATAACATTGGGCATCTTGCCCACCATGGCTCCGCCGCATTCCGCTTGTTGGCCTCCCACCCCCTTCGGCTTGATATTGAAGGTCTTCAGCCACAGGCAGAAGTGGGGCCGGATGCGGAGGAAAGCCTCACACACGACGATGAACGCCGAAATGTAGAGGATGAAGTTTGGGGCCATATCATGATAGTCCAGCCCGTAGTAGAACATAAGACCATGGACGAATGGATGGAGGGGAAACCCCAGTCCGCGGAGGAAGTGGTGGAGGAAAACTACCCTCTCATGAGGTTCCGGGGTAGGAACGATCTGCCCCGCAGCGGGCAGCCGATGCGCGATATTCGCGGCTAAGTATCCGGCTCCGCGCAGCTTTTTGATGTGTCCCTCCGTGACGGAGGAATCCATCCACTTGCCTCCTGCTCCGGACATGTTTGGAGAAGGTTGAGGAGAAGGATGTGGACTTGGGCGTTGGAGCTCAACTGCGCAAGAATGGATGAGCAAGGAGGAAGAAGGCGTGGGTAGAAAAAGGTTAAACCTTATCCCTTTATAAGGGTGGCCGAAACTATGCGCCCCCACTAGCCTGGTAAAACTCGCTTATCCCCCAAGCATCGTAATTGATGGCACGGTTGGGTTACCCACGCTCGTATTGATGAGAATCCCGTAATAAGGGGGACATGATCTCTGCTTTGACGAGACGTGTCAAGAGACTGCCTCGCGTTATGTGCGGGGCTGGTTAAAGAAAAACGGTTCGAATGAACGCCGGCCATGGCATGATGTCATGTTGCCAAAACGTGTCAGCAGATTAGATTTGTGGAAATATTATTCTCTCTACGGTGGTATGTGGAACTTATTTTGCAGGGTCGGATACTATCCTTGTATTCAAACTCTTCTGTGGTGTATCCGGAGGAGGAACCCGCCTTGCAATGCCGAAGACAACACTGCGCGCCGGACTCATCGTCATTGAAGCCTGGTTCAGGGGCTACTGAGGGAGTCCTAGATTAGGGGGTCTCCGGACAGCCGGACTATATCCTTTGGCCGGACTGTTGGACTATGAAGATACAAGATTGAAGACTTCGTCCCTTGTCTGGATAGGACTCTACTTGGCGTGGAAGGCAAGCTAGGCAGTACGGATATGGATATCTCCTCCTTTGTAACCGACCTTGTGTAACCCTAGCCCCCTCCGATGTCTATATAAACCGGAGGGTTTTAGCCGGTAGGACAACAAACAATCATACCATAGGCTAGCTTTTAGGGTTTAGCCTCTCCGATCTCGTGGTAGATCAACTCTTGTAATACTCATATCATCAAGAATAAATCAAGCAGGACGTAGGGTTTTACCTCCATCAAGAGGGCCCGAACTTGGGTAAAACATCGTGTCCCCTGCCTCCTGTTACCATCCGCATTAGACGCACAGTTCGGGACCCCCTACCCGAGATCCGCCGGTTTTGACACCGACACCCACTATAGTTCAAAACACACCCTCCTTGCCCGAAATCGCTCCCGCCCAGAGAAGCAAAGTTACTCTACTATCCCCGACCCTCAGTACACAGTCCCAAGCTGAGAAGCCTATAGGAAAGGGTAGAACTGTAACTCCCCCTCACATTTCAGACAAATGCGTCCGTAAGACATGGTTCCACTCCCCTCCCAATTTCCCCCGCCCGCGCCCATTCATACCTCGTGGGCGCCAAATCACCTTCTCCCTGGGAAGCTCCCTTCTCCCGAGCCGTGAAACCTCAGCCCCATCTCCATGGCGCCCCCATCGCACCAATTTCACAGTCGCCCTCCTCCCTAATGTTGGAGACGCTGTACATTTGTCGTCGTGCATGGGCCGTGTGCCTCTTACTCCGTGCTACTGGTGCTGCCTCGACAACGGCCGCGTGAACCGTACCGGAGCCGATTCACCCCCGCCGTTTTTCACAACGCCGGAGTGGCTCCAACTTCAGATCCGTCCAGAGTCCTGGCGCTGCTTCGGCGTAGCCGTCGACTGTCACGACATCGCTCTTTCCCTACCGCCGGTCGCCATTGCAACCGCGCCGGCCTCACCGACTCGGCAGCTGGACCTGCCTACTTCACCATGCCGCCAGATAGGTCGCACCCTCATCTCAAATCACTTTATTTAGGCGTCAGTTGTCTGAATTTTTATTCTGGGCCAATCGATTTGCAATGGGAAGCAGCACCCCTCGAGGCGGTGGAGCTCCTAGGTTGTCGGTTGGCTAGTGTCTAACGTAAGGGTGCGGGGCCGCAAGTTCGCCACGGAAGCAGCGCTTAGATGGCTATCTTTTAGAGTTGCGTGGGTTGAAGGTACTGCCACCACCGGATCTGGATGACAGGGAGTCTTTGTGCATTGGCCCGGGGGCGGCGCAACCACGGCAGTGCGGTGGGGCGGGGAGCGGGGTTTTGGCCGGGGCCACGGACGGCGGAGGCAGGATGCTCTGCCGTTGGTCGCTGGCTCTTCGGGGAAGATTCCGAACAATGTCAGCCGGGAGGCACAAGACGGCCAGCCATCCGGCGTAGATCGGACAGTACCAAAATAAAATAAAATTGTGTCACCCCAATTTAGTCTTCAGTCAACAGACGTGTGACCACTCTCGTACCTTGCTGTTGATATCTTAGTGTATTTCTTCAGATCAAAGAGATATGTCCTTCTTAACATTATGTGTTATCTGCATCTTCAGACACACTGTCTTCCGACTTACCGCAGCTGCTCCAACAAGGGAAGCATACACCAGAAGGGAGCTATAGTCCCCACTCAACAGTTCCCTGCATCGAATGCGCGTGCCCGACATGCACAGCCACAACAACTGCAGGGCCATCGACAAGTCAACACATGATGCTCACTCCTATGGATGGCAGCCAGATAGGTTGTACCCTCATCTTACTTGTGTGCAACATTTATGGCTTTGTTATTCATCTAAGCATGGAAAATAGATCATCACATTTCACTGTATATTCATGCTGATCTCTTACGGGTCTTGTTCAGGAGTTAATGCTGTTCCATAGTTCAGCTAAGATACTTGTTCTTTAGGTAACATTGTTCCATAGTTATCATCCATCAGCCAATGCTATCCCACAGGCTGGTGATTATAATATTATACCACTTCTAGTATTTCCTATGTTGTTCTTTAATACTTTTGTGTGCCATCTAGTTAACCTCGAGTACAAACGATACATATTCTGTAGCTTTTATCTATGTTCTCCCTTTAGTTTATGAGACTTGTTGCTGCTAGTTAACCCCATTCCTACTATTTATGTCGTCTCCTACAGGCACTCATTACATAAATCTAACTACTAGTTGTCTTCCATGCATGTCAGATATAATTGCACACAGTGATATATCCACAAGAACCTCACGGAGAAATGTAAAGGCCAATAAACTTGATGTCAATGATACCCAATATGATGGAACATGTAAAGGCAGTTCTTCAGAAGACTTGCAGAAAGATGATGAATCCTCTTCACCCCACAAGGTCCTTGCTCTAACTTGGCCTGTGATATGGGTACAACATGCATATAATGTCCTGGAGTGTATCTACTCTGTTGCAATGCCATGTGCTTAGCAAGCTGATCATGCATGTAAATATGTCATGCCTTCCTGTTTTTCAGTACCTATTCCATTCATGATAACATGTTTTAAAATTCAAGTACTGTCATTCTACTCTATCGCAATGCCATCTGCTTAATTTGTACATCATGCTTCTGAATATCTTATGCATTGTTATTCATCAGTATGTACTTCATCTGTCTACCATACCATGTTTTTTTACATTGAAGTGTTGTTCTAGTGCTCTGTTGCAATGCCATCTTATTTTCCCAATCATACACGTGTATGTTGCCTTACTTATTTCTGTATGTATTCCGCTAGCATACAATTTGACATTCAACTAGTGTTTTTTTGCTGTGTTGTCCTGTCGTATCCCTAGCTCTTACACCATACTCCCTCCGTCCGGATTACATGTTGCCGAAATGGATAAAAATGATGTATCTAGAACTGAAATACGCCTAGACCCATCCATTTTTTCGGATGGAGGGAATACATGTCAATATGTCATGCCTTTCTCTTCTTCAGTACCTATTCCATCTCTCTGCTGCCGCATGTTTTATAATTAAAGCACCATTCTTCTATACAAGGCATGCAAGGGGAAGACGACTATGTTAGAATATGAAGGGTTACAAACAAGGCCTTTGCAAAAGATCCAATCGCCAGGAGATAATAAACCAACTCCAGTTTTTATAGATACTGCTCCAGCACAGAGAAACCCAACTCCTACTGATAATAAGCATATTCCAGTGGCCAAAGAACTAGTCCGCTCCAGTCCAGCAAAAATATGTCAACTCAATTCTAAGAAGCGTGTGTGTATCCTTGCATCATGAAATTTTATAGCATGCTGATCATATTTTCTACATGTTTCTTACCCATCTCTCTTTTAGAAAATAAGCTTAACAGATAGAAGATTTTCTGCAATGGTATCGTTTATGAGGAAAGATTCTTGCAGGAATTCTCTGTGCTCCAATGTAGATGTAAGTACCTATTGTATATCACTATATTTTTACATCAGCATGTATTTTGTTAATCGGCGTGAATCCAACCTTTATCTGATCTAAATTTAGTTGTAGCAAAATGTATGATTAAAGGCCACAATGTTGATTTTTTCAAGGAAAACTGCTTGGTAGTTTTGCATCCTGAGCTGCATGAGTGTACTATCTCATATCAATGGGTTTGAATACTTTGGTTCTGCAGTGGGTTTTTCAGTGTTTTTTTTACTGTGTTGTCCTGTCGTATCCCTAGCTCTTACATCATACTCCCTCCATTCAGATTAAATGTCGCAGAAATGGATAAAACTGGATGTATCTAGAACTGAAATATGCCTAGACCCATCCATTTATTTCCGGATGGAGTGAATACATGTCAATATGTCATGCATTTCTATTCTTCAGTACCTATTCCATCTCTGTTGTAGCATGTTTTATAACTGAATCACCATTCTTCTATATAAGGCATGCAAGGGGAAGACGACTATGTTAGAATCTGAAGGGTTACAAATCAGGTCTTTGCAAAAGATCCAAACGCCAGGAGATAATAAACCAACTCCATTTTTCATAGATACTGCTCCAGCGCAGAGAAACCCAACTCCCACTAATAATAAGCAGATTCCAGTGGCCAAAGAACTAGTCCGCTCTAGTCCAGCAAAAGAATGTCAACTCCATTCTAAGAAGTGTGTGCGTATCCTCGCATCATGAAATTTTATAGCATTCTGATCATATTTTCTACATGTTTCTTACCCGTCTCTCTTTTAGAAAATAAGGTTAAACGATACAAGACTTCCTCCATTCACTACAAAAAAAATACACTTTCGTGATGATACGTGTTTGTCATAGTAGGTCGCTTTTTTTGTCATGCATGTACATACATGAAAAATTTATGACAGAATCAAGATAGTCATACCTGTGCTGTCGTAGAAGTGTTCCATGACATTACCAAAATTATCATCACGGAAGTGTCCACTTCCATGACGATAAATCGTGCGTCACAGAAGTGCTTTCATCAAGGGTGACCGACACATAGCATCCACCGTAACGGAACGCCATTAAGCTATTGGGTCGGGTTTTGGATCCGATAACCCGTTAACAGCCCCGACCAATGGGAAATTTCCACGTGTAAAATTCTTATTGGCCGGACGAAACATGTGTCAGCTCGTCAGTGGGTCAGATAGGCACCTATGATACGTCGACACGTGGCACGGCCCAACAGAGGCCCATTCCTATGAAATGGTCGGCCCGTTTGACTTAGTCAAAAGGTGTTGGGCCGGCCCATGGAAAGCATGTTAACGGCCTGTTCGCATATAGCCCATTAAAGCCCGCTAACCCAAGGCCCATTACGCCCTATCCAAATTAGGCCCAGTAGCATCATTTGGGCCATCCAATATGATTCTAGCCCGTTTTCACTTCTGGACCATGTATGGCCCATGACGTCTTTCGGCCCATATGAGGCCCTATGTAACTCTTGGCCTATTTAACGGCCCGTGGTGAAACTGGCCCGTAATGAACAGTGTATCACTTTACACCCATTAACGGCCCGTGGTGAAACTGGCCCGTAATGAACAGTGTATCACTTTATACCCATTAACGGCCCGTTATTCCGTTGGGCCGTTTCCTGCCCATGTTATCTTTCGGCCTTCTCAGAGCCCATTTATTCTTGGGCTCATTTACAGCATTCGTTTACTTACGGCCCATTACTGTCATTTTCTGCTTGTGGGCCAAATTCAGCCCGTGGTTACAGTTGGCCCATTTGTGGTCCTTTAGTACGTTGGGTTGTTTTCATAGCGTCATCAAATACGGCCTATTAACGATGGCCCGTTACGGTCGGCCCATGAACGGACGATTCCAACTCTAGCCTGTTTACGACCATAATGCGGCCTGTTATTGGCCCATGTTTGGCCAATCGATCATATGGCCCATATAAGGCCCATTGATGATACGGCCTGTAGAAGGCCCATTGTTTCTACAGCCCGTAGAAGGCCTACTGTTTCTACGGCCCGTAGAAGGCCCACTATTTCTATGGCCCGTAGGAGGCCCAGTGTCACTACAGTAAATATTAGCCCATGGTTATTGTGGCCTAGTTTTAAAAAATAGGTTATTGCAGCCACTAGTTAACCGCGGAAAAAGAACTGCTATGACTACAAGCAAACAAATAAACAAGACAACAAGGAAATAAATAAGCAAGCAACTAACGCTAGGCTATCACGACTATTACACATATTACATCCACTGGGCATCAAAGTTTGCCACCAGTGCAAATATAGGGAACAAAGCAGCATATCATCTACACTGGCTGTTAAAATTGGCCACCAGTGCAAATAAATGCGGCAGCAAAACAAGAGCATAACTGAAACAACTTCAGAAGAGCTCAAGAAACGTTATCCTGGGTATCCCCCATGCTGGCAATAAGCTTAGCAAGCTGATTAGCTTTGTCCTGTTTGGCGCTAAAATCCTCCAACACTTGCTGTTGCACCAGAAAGTATGCATCTGAATGCTCCAGGGACTTCTCCGGTCCTTCCGCTTCTTGTCACAGCACAGCTGATCGATGTCTTTTAGCTTGTAGTTGAGACTGAAGAAACCGAACTGATTCAGACAATGAGTTTGAATAGCTTGTGCAAGCGGTAGTGGCCAGTAACTCCAACACTAAACCAAGACAGGATGTGTCACTATCCTGAACCTTATCTGCATTACTTCCTTTACCGTTGCTTAATAAGGCACTCTTCCCCAATGTTCTGTCAGCATTCTAAAAGAAGAAACAAGCAGACACATAACAAGTTTAGCATGTACTAGTATATGAAACTCATTTCGGTGAACCAGTTCATTAGTAAGGTGGACAGGATTAAACTACCAAGTCTTCTATTGCCAAGTACTAAGCATCAAACAAACTTATATCTATGTCCTATGGTAGCAATGGAATCTTAAATTAGAACAGTTGTTCTTCAGGTTTAGGCACTTGTTCTACATGAACAGAGTACAGTAAGACGCAAGAATATAATACTTAAAAATAGAAAATGAGCTCATAGACCTTACCACATTCTTAGTTCGGGACCAGTACAGAACAAGGCGTTCCCAGTCATCGTCCAGTAAATGTGTCTCAGGAGAACGTAAGGGAATTTGATGAGTTTCTTTGCTGGTGAAGTACATTTTCTTCGGGTAATTCCGATACTGCCACCAAGCATTCTTCAAGATAGCAGAGGTATTAGCACAGGTTACCTCATCCTGAGTTTCCAAGTCGGTCCTTCTCTATAGAGAAAAATGGGAAAAGTTGATGTATTATAACCATCATGGAGGTAGGATGTATGGGACGAAGCAAAGTAATTGCCATGAATAACATTACTTACACATAACTCCTGGACAAACACCTGCAACTGGCATTTTCCTTCATCTTCAGTATAATATTTCCAAGATGTGAAGATACGCACATACAATTTAACAACATCAAATGCGATAGATGCTAAACTGCGACTAGCTGGTTGTGCTTCCTCCACAGGAATAGGCGTACTAACTGGTGGAGTTGGGGTTCGCCATGATAGTACTGGCCCTTTGGGCACTGGAGCTGCCTTACTAACTGCTCTTGTTTGGGAGCTCTGTGGTGGAGATGGTGCTATGTCAACAGGAACTGGGCTACTATCGGCTGGGGTTGGGGTTAGATTGGGTGAAGCTGGTTCTCTGTCCATCGTAGTAGGGGTACAATCTGTGAGAGTTTGGGTTATGTGTGGTAGGGCTGGTTCTTGTGCATGTACAACCGGGGTGCTATCTCCACCAAGAGGTAGCACTGTTTTATTTGAAGACCATGTTTTTAGTCCGCTAGATACTGGCATCACCCGCTCCAATTCAAATGGCTGATAAACAGCAAACATAGTTGAATGTACAGACATTGTATGAGAGACAGATGCAATAGATAGTGTGGAAAAAAGAGGGCATGAAATAGTTGACATGTATATTGTTTAACTAAAATGGATAGCATGACATAATTTCACATATATGATGTCTATCTAAACTGGATAGCATAGCATAACATAATTCAAAGATATGATGAATAACTAAACAGGATCGCATGACGTAATTCACCTACATGTTATCTAAGTAATCAGGATCGCATCATTTAATTCACATATGTGATTTATATGCTAAACAGAGGGCATTCGATATGATGTCTGAACTAAGAACATGGTGTTGAATATTGTGTATATGATGTCTAAACTATGCAATGCAAGACACCATATGCATGATATGAGCAGTATAACCGTGCCAAGTTAGAGCATACACCTCAGTGGGGGAATAGGACTGGTCATCTGTCTCTGGGTCCATCTCTGGGGAGCTATCGGGACCCAACAAGAGATCTGCTTTGACAGGTAGCACTATCTGCTCTGAAGGCCTTGTTTTCACTCCAGTTTTTTCCATCTCCCACCCAAATGGCTGATTCACAGGAAGAGTAGTTTAATGTACAAACATTGTCGACAAATGGAAATGTAATGAAGAAAAGGATGGGCAAGATATCATTCAAATATATGATGCTTGGTTAAAGAGGATGGCATTGCACATTTCACATATATTATGGCTGGCTAAAAGACATGAGACTGCATAATTCCCATATATGATATAGAAACTAAACATGTGGCATTACAGAACATGTCTAAACTAAGAAGATGACATAAATGATGTCGAAAGTAGGCACTACAAGGCAACATATGCATGATATGACTAACATCATCATGCCAAGGTAGAGAAAACACCTTGGGGGTAAATAGGAGTGGTCAGCGGCGTCCGAATCCGCCTCAGAACAGATATCTTCCTCTGGATTACAATCTGGAGAGGGGTGGGGAGGGTTTGCCATTGAACCCACCATGGAGCGATGTCTGCATGACATTGTATTGCCGCGCAAAACTCTTCTCTTTTTCTCTACATGTTCAGCATGACTGTGTACAATATCTGACATGCATACGAAAAAAATATGGTGAGATTATGTAAGGAGAGCATGCAGAAATTTAGAGTGATGGTAACAACCAGTGGATCGATGTTTTTCCGTTGAACCAAAATAGCCCTAATGGATCGACGTGAATGTATAGTAATAAGTGATGCAACAAGTGTACAACCTCTTTGCCGTAGCCATGTCGACCTCAGCATCATTGGGTTGGTCGTTGAAGCAGTTGAGGCAGAGGTGCCTGTCGGAGGTGTGGAGGAAGATCTGAGGAATCTATAGACGGCATCCAGGTCACTGCTCTATTGTGATGGATCGTTCTGTCATTGGAGCAGCTCCGGTGAGCCATAAGACGTCAAGGCTGAAGCAGCACAAGACAGACATCGTCAATCTCAAGTGGGATTCTAATAGCATCTCCAATAGATGATGTAAAATGGATGTTAAATTAACATCACCAAAAACCACCTGACTACAACAGATGAGGTAAAAACTGTTGACTCTGAACTTAACTGTCGAAACTGAAATTTACTGTGGAATATGAATGCTACTGTCGAAACTAAACACAATGGCAGCAAAGAGGCACTTGACATGTAGTTTAGGGAGGGCCTGCAGTTCATCTTCAACCTGCACCCCCTGAGCCGCCAGCCACCACCGGCCGAACCGCCGGCCCCAGCGCCGCCTCGCCGCCCCGAAACAACTCGCCACCGCCGCCCCGGCCAGCCCTCTAGGCCCCCCGCCCCCTACCCTGAACCCTAAGATAGATAGTGGGGTACCTCTCCAGCGAGCCCTCGTCCCTGCTGCGGATGGTTCTTCCTTAACTCCGGCGAGCCCCCCCCCCAACCCCTGAAAATTGACTGACCCAAAAGTCGATTCAGTCGACTGAAGTGTGGCTTAATCAGAGCAGAGCAGCAGCACGAGCGAGGGGGAGAGCAGCAACAGTAGCTGGGCGAGCGAGCGATCGAGCGAGAGCCGGAGCAGCAGCAGCAGATCCGGCTAGTATGGACGCCGCCGCCGAAGGGGCCTCGCACTGGGGGAGAGCCGTCATGGAGATGTCGCCCGCGGTGCCGGCTTCAAGGTAGCCGCTCCATGGGGGTGTGGGATGGAGCACCGTCGGTGCCGGGAGGTCGAGTTAAGGAGAAGGTGCGATGCGATGAGTGTACAACCTCTTTGGTGGCGCCGAGTAGGCCTCGGCTTCGTCCGAGGAGTCGGTGAGGATGCTGCGGTTCCGGTGGAGCAGGTTAAGGCGGCGCTGTGGGGATGGAGCAGCCGCGATAGACGAGGCGATCGTCAGAGCAGCTCCTTGGAGGTGGAGGACGAGGCGGCTGAACCGGCGGGACGGCGAGATGGACGACGGATCCTCATCCGGGGAGGTGGATGAGGGACGTCGAGCTGTTGCGGTGGACGACGTCGTCGGGAAAGAGGCTCCGGCTGGGCAGCGGTGACGTGGCGGACGAAGGAAGGTGGGGTTTCGCGGCTGGAGCGGAGAGGTTATGGCGGCCTGGGATTTCGAATGGCGAAAAGGGGGCGATGGGAGGGGTGAAGCATGACTTAGGAACGCGCTTGTCCAAAATGTAGGGTGTGTTACAAAAGTACCCCCCCACCGATTTGAACTAGCGGCCCTTTTGGCTCAGGGTTAGAAGGGGGATTTCGCATGTCGGGATTTGGCAGCTGGAGGGAGTTTTCGCGCGCGTTGTAATTTCGGGATAGCAAGGCGCGGGTTGTGAAGGCGCCAGTTTTGGGAGCACGATATCTGAATTTTCGGGATATAACAAGACGCGGGTTGAATTTTAGGGACAAGCCTAACGTGTAGTAATATTGTACTTGTACGTACCAAATCAATTCGCACTTCTCTCAACCAAAAAGAAAACGAAAAAAATAAAACTATTCACACCACACAAAGAGAGAGTCTTGCCCTGATGCGACCGTTGACAGAAAAACAATGGCGCGAATAATTATCCCAAATCTTTCATAGTACGGTGTCTCCCAAAACAACGTGGCACTCGCGATCTTGTAGATGCAATCACCACAGAAACAACACGCACACCCAATAAGAGGAAGTACGTGGACGATCTTTAGAAAGATCAGCAACAAATTAGAGCTAGATGCCTCCAATCTGCTAGCCTGAATTCACAAAGTAATCAACTTCTCAACTGATATTAACTCGTACGGGAAGATACCCCGACTTGTCCGTGACTAACAGCAAAATAAAACCCACCCCTTACACGAGGCACAGCCTCCCTTTTATATGGTGCACGCAGGCACACGATACAAGGGCTCAGCCCGACTCTATCGTGAGTTGGTTTCCAAACCGACTTAAACAAAAGGACTTTCTCTCTCCTATCTCTACTAATTAGGAATTAACTAATTTAAAAAGATCCGGCAAGCTGATCGCAAGAATCCAAAACTAACCAGTACTCCTTCACGTAACATTGACTTGACTTTGAATAACCAACACACGCACCTGTTGTACTCATCACGTATCAACATGGTGTTCTGAACTCTGGCTCAACATCATCCGTTGGTGCAGTTCGGATTGAAGTTTCCCCCTTAAATTTATTTATCATCATCTTGCTGCCATGATAAAACTTGTTCGCCTGAACTGCCTGGTGGGTGTTATAAACAGCAACATGCTCTCTCCTTTTCTGACGTCGTGCGGGCACGACATATCTCTCCTTTATTCCTTGATGATTTGTTGTATTAACAGTATCATTTGCAAAGGCACATGGGGTCACATCATCCTCCCTCCCTTGAAGTGAAACCGTCCTCGGTTTCGATCTATACTTTGCGGGTCTTTTCTTGAACACTTCGACACTGCACTTTATATCCTTTGCATCTTTAGGAAGAATAGCATAAAACTCACCCTTACACATAAAGGTGAACTTATTTGTTCGTCCATGATGAAGAGCGTTAACATCATGCTGCCACGGACGCCCCAAAATAAGGTGACAAACATGCAGTGGCATAACGTCGCATTCCACCTTATCAACGTAGCCATCAATAGAAAAAGGAACCTTCAGCCTATGAGTTACCTTCACTTTGCCAACATCATTTATCCACTTCATATAGTATGGTCTTGGGTGCTCCCATGTTGGTAACAAAAGAGACTCCACCACATCTTTGCTAATCATGTTGCTAGCACTGCCACCATCAATTATTAGTTTGCAGACTTCTCCCTTGATGGTACGTGCAGTTTGAAAAATACTCCGCCGCTGTCCTTGTTCAACAATGGTCTTGTCATCTCGCTGGACCTTATGTGCTAGCAAACTTTCCATATCAGGGTCATCTTGAGGATAACATAATATAGTATCACCATGACCTCTTTCGATTCCATCCTCTAACTTAGGCGTCTCATCTTCAGATTCTGAAATATATTCCGCATCAACAAGTAAAACCCTTCGTTGATTGGAACATTCATGCTTCATGTGTCCACGTCCTCCACACTTGTGGCAAATAATATTACGGTGATGCGATGACGTCGCACTAGATGAAACCTGAGAAACCTCCTTTGGCGCAGTCGCCACTTTGCTCTGTTCAATGCTTCCCGACTTACAAGAAGGAGTCGGTTTAGCACTAAACCCACCACCAATAGGAGAAGAACCACGTCGCCCACTGTTGTAAGTTGGACGAGTCTCTGAAGCTTGCTTCTCCAATACCCAATGTTCAGCACGCTCCGCTTGATGAAGCAACTCATGAATATCATTATATTGCATTAAATCAACACGGTCGCGAATCTTTTCTTCTAACCCCTCAAAGAAACGTACCATGGTCGCCTCCGTAGACTCACGCACAGCTGTACGGATCATTAAAACTTGCATCTCCTTATAGTACTCATCAACTGATTTTGTACCTTGCACTAGACGACGCAGTCTACTATGAAGCTGGCGAGTGTAGTAAGCAGGCACGAAACGTTCCCTCATGATTCGCTTCATGTCAGCCCATGTCGCTGGTCGCTCATTAGTACGGTTCTTATTATCCCACCATACAAGAGCATACTCTGTAAATTCCATAGATGCAACACGAACCTTCTTCTCTTCGGAGTAGTTGTGACCGTCAAAAATCTGATTTACGCGCATCTCCCACTCCAAATATTTCTCCGGGTCAGCACAACGTCCCGAGAATTCAGGTATGGTTATCTTAATTCGACCCAATCCATCATCCTCGTTGGCACCATTGCCGCCATGGTCACAGCGCCGCCCAGCATGGCGGTGAGCCCCAGCATCATGCCGTGGTCGGTGAGGTAAGCCTCCACGGGCATCAGAATCCTCAGAAAAATCACCATCATCGTCGTTGTCGCGGTCACGACGTTGTCTTGGTGAGCGGGACTGTCGGGGTGCCACATCTCTCGCCTGAAGGCGCTGAACTGCCGCGGTGAACCGATTAAGACTCTCAGTCACCACCTGTAGACTATTAGTGCGTTGTCGATCGCTAGCAGTCAAACGCTCGTTCAACCTGTCCTCGACGCCTACAATATTTGCAGACAATTCCTCAACCCTTGTCTCAAGCTTCTTGTTGGCTCCCTTGATCGCCATCAGATGAATACGCAAATCATCACTTATCTCCAGACCCTCCGGAAGCTCATCGACCTCCTCATGATCAGATTTGTCATGCTGCGAGTTCACCATCTTGAAACAGTTGAATCAAATAGCAGGAAAAAAATTGTACCGTGATCAACCTTGCTCTAAATACCACTTGATGCGACCGTTGACAGAAAAACAATGGCGCGAATAATTATCCCAAATCTTTCACGGTACGGTGTCTCCCGAAACAACGTGGCGCTCGCGATCTTGTAGATGCAATCACCACAGAAACAACACGCACACCCAATAAGAGGAAGTACGTGGACGATCTTTAGAAAGATTAGCAACAAATTAGAGCTAGATGCCTCCAATCTGCTAGCCTGAATTCACAAAGTAATCAACTTCTCAACTGATATTAACTCGTACGGGAAGATACCCCGACTTGTCCGTGACTAACAGCAAAATAAAACCCACCCCCTACACGAGGCACAGCCTCCCTTTTATATGGTGCACGCAGGCACACGATACAAGGGCTCAGCCCGACTCTATCGTGAGTTGGTTTCCAAACCGACTTAAACAAAAGGACTTTCTCTCTCCTATCTCTACTAATTAGGAATTAACTAATTTAAAAAGATCCGGCAAGCTGATCGCAAGAATCCAAAACTAACCAGTACTCCTTCACGTAACATTGACTTGACTTTGAATAACCAACGCACGCACCTGTTGTACTCATCACGTATCAACATGGTGTTCTGAACTCTGGCTCAACATCATCCGTTGGTGCAGTTCGGATTGAAGTTTCCCCCTTAAATTTATTTGTCATCATCTTGCTGCCATGATAAAACTTGTTCGCCTGAACTGCCTGGTGGGTGTTATAAACAGCAACATGCTCTCTCCTTTTCTGACGTCGTGCGGGCACGACATATCTCTCCTTTATTCCTTGATGATTTGTTGTATTAACAGTATCATTTGCAAAGGCACATGGGGTCACATCATGCCCCGTTTTACTATACAAATGCTATTCAAAGCTACTCCCTCCTTCCATCTATATAGGGCCTAATGCGTTTTTCGATGCTAACTTTGACCAAATATTAGAGCAATGATATATGACATGCAACTTACACAAAGCACACCGTTAAATTCGTCTGTGAAAGGTTCTTTCAATGATATAATTTTCACATTGTGCATGTCATGTACTATTAATCTTGTCAATAGTCAAAGGCTGTCTTAAAAATCTCATTACGCCCTATATAGATGGAAGGAGGGAGTATGAATCCATGTTATGTCCGATTAATTTTTTTCGCTTGTTGTATAATGCATGTAACCTACTCATACCAACATTTTAGTGCATTCCAAATGTCTATACTACCGCTGCAATTCGAACTAAATTTGAATTCGTTTCTCTATTTCAATAAGAATCTACAATCATGATTGTTGCCAACTTCAACCATCATAGTTTCCTTGCTATCCACCAGATATAAATCAGACGGCCTATAATGCAGGATGGCAGGCACACCATCATCAACAACTCCGTTTTTTATAAGAGTAGAGATAAAAATATATTAAATGTAGTATAGCATGTTCATAACCACACCATGTGTATCACCGTTATATATATTCACACATCCGTCGGTTTGAAACACTATGATAAATTCTTCAAATATCTGAATTCGCTTTTTATAATGAAGTATATATGATCTCTATTCGTCTTTTACACCCACAGAACCCTCTTATCTTTGTAGCTAGCGCTAACTTTCTCTTGCGCATGCACACACCCGCATCCCTCTCACCCTCCCTCAGCATTCTCTAGCTCCATCGCGCAAATTCGTCTTTTCACTTTAGGTCGTTCACCCATGGTGTGTGTAGGCCCCCCAGCTCCTTCTTTATGGCACACATCGATCGATATGCCTCTCTAGCCAGGTGTGCCTAGCACAAACACAAGCTTCCCCTCTTCTCTTGTCACCGTCCATGCCTCACTCCCACCACTCTTTTCATCGTTCTCGTACTCGCACACTCCTCCCCCTCGATATAGTATGCCTCTCGTACCACCTCCTACATGCACCCCTCTCTCTCTCTATCCTTCTCCTCGTGCCTCATTTGCTTCTAACACACACATGCATGTATACCGATCGATCTCCCAACATATACCTAGATCGACTTTAACTACCCCCCCATCGATCGACGTACCTCACAAGTTATGTCTCTCCTTTCTCTTACAAAGGGTGATTGATCTTCCTATGTAGTTACGTCTGCTTACCACAACCACATCGTCCCCCCTCATCATTCGTGCATGTCTCCTGACCCGTCTCTCACACGCACGTGCACAGACAACAAGCAGCCATCTCCTCTCTTATTGATATTGCGGGCGTGCCCTCCGTTTGTCTAGCAAGCCTATCCCACCATTTGTTAGAAGCAACTCCACTACCACCCCCTCCAACACTCTAGCTCTGTCTCTCTCCCAACCTTATTCATCTCCTGCACATATGCATGGATGCCGATCGATCTCCCTTAATACATGAGGCAGATCAATCTCCTTAATACATGAGGTAGGCCTGTCTCCTCCTCCACACATATACCAGCCATTGTACCTCTATAGTTAATTGGGCCTCCCTCTTCCCCCACCACACACCGGTAGTCGAGCGATGCAGGTAGGTATCCATGCCACAGAGACAAACTGCACATGTCCCATCTCACGTTCCAGTAGGCCAGCCACTCTATATCTTTGACATGGGCACACACAAATTCGATGGCACTCTTTATCGATCGCGCGCGCGCACACACACACATCATCCCTCTCTTCGATTCTATGGACACCTCAAGCCGATGATACCTCCACTCTCTTCTCGTGGATCGCCCCCTCTATATATATGTTATATCCAGGACTCTATTTCACACACATTGCATATGTTAAATATTTTGATTGACCCCCCCCCACACAAAAAAACTCTCAAGAACCCACACACTATATCTCTCTAGGTTTGTATCTCTCTCACACAACCCCACGTAGGTGGTGTACGTATACAAGAAGAGAATAGGTGCACCGTGCACGTACTCACGCTTCGTGCCCAGCCACACCCACGCGGGTACACGGTGGAGCTCATTTCTTTACGAAATGGCAGCCCACATGCTAATTTGAACGCCTGTAGCGGTTGTTTACCTAGGGAGGTCGTGTACCACGCATGCACGAAACAAAGTTTGACTTGACGCGTTGCCGCGTTATTTTTAAATAAAGTTATAGCGCTCAATGGCACGTACACAGAATATAAAACGATTTTTATGGAGGAAAAGGTAGTCCGCTCTTCAGAGTATCTCACACAAGGCTCCGGTGGCCTCTCTCTCTCACCGTTGGTCACTGATCCGGCCGCATCCCGTCCACCGGGGGAAAGGGAGTGCGGTGGCCTCTCTCTCTCTCTCACTGTTGGTCATTGATCCGGCCACATCCCGTCCGCCGGGGGAAAGGGAGTGCGGTGGCCTCTCTCTCTCTCACCGTTGGTCATTGATCCGGCCACATCCCGTCCGCCGGGGGAAAGGTAGGAAGCGCATCATTTCTCCATTCGACGGCGCCGAGGCAGCACGTCCCGATCTGCGGTACACGCCGTTCTCTCTGACCAAGCTCCGGCGTGGCAGGGCCTACGCCACCTGCTCGCAGATTCCGCCCGCCGCCGCTCACCTAGTTACATCCCGACGACCTCCAGGTATCCCCTCCGGCTTTGCTCCACTGCCCATTTTCCCACGTCGCTGCATGTGGATCTTCCATAGTTCTTTGCCCAAAACGTAGCTCGTCCAGCGTACTTTCCATATTGCATTCTCGTCCTCACACCATTTTAGATAAACACAACCGTGTTGTTATCTTCCCTTAGGACAAGGAATATGCTTCTTTTTTGTCGTCGCATGTGTCATCAACTGTTATTGGCCAGTAATTGTTTCCTTTCTACCTCTTTTCTGCAAACAGGGCTATCCATTTCACCTCGTTGCTATTGCGACCTTTTGGTGAACTACACAAATCACTTTTTTCTTAAGAGTGTTTTGTGCAGTTGTACTAAAATGTCACACGGGCAACGTCTCTACATTTCAGTGCGACTGCACAAAGGGAGATCGGTTTTGCTCTATCCTCCTCATCCAACTCCGAGCCTAATCTTCTCCAACTAGTTAGTCTTAAGAGAGACTGCAAAGGTGACCGGCTTCTATTTGTGTGTTTATTGTTTCATCAGTAGTCCTCTATTATCGTAATCACACTTGATATCTTTGGAACAGGGACGCTCAGCTCTATTTTAGTGGAACTGCACAAAATGATCGGAATGTTGCATGCTCCAGACAGCTACTTTTTTCCCAACATGCCTTGTTGATTTAGACAGAGCTGGGGGGATGTTGCTGCCAATGAAAGCATGGATCAATTTTAATTTAACACCTTCTCACAACTTGTCTTCAGTTGTGATGTAATTATTAGCTCTGATCTGCTAATAATTGACTTGCATTAGCAAGGAAGTTAGTTTTTTATTGTTTCCGAAAGAGCATCGATGGCAAGACATGCGAAACAAAAGCTGAAAGCTCACACCATTGTACAATTTCATGTCGCTGGAAAATTATTTGTATAGTACGTCAATTATGTAAACAAATGATGGAAGCTTGATAGCATTGCCAGAAGCCTCTTCATCATCCGGGTCCATGTGCCATGCACAAAATTATACTCCTTCATTCCTAAATATTTGTCTTTTTACAAATTTCAAACGGGCATATTTTAGAGTGTAGATTCACTCATTTTGCTTCGTATGTGTACTCCCTCCGTTCCTAAATACTCTATTCGTCTTAACAGAGATTTCAACAAGTGACTACATACGGAGCAAAATGAGTGAATCTACACTCTAAAATATGTCTATATACATCCGTATGTGCCAGTCCATTTGAAATCTCTAAAAAGACAAATATTTGAGTAGTCACTCGTTGAAATCTCTAGAAAGACAAATACTCCGGAGTATATTTAAGAATCGAGGGGGTAGTGCACAACCACATGGGAGACTCAGCCCGGTCGTTGCGCCGCATTAATAGTGAGTAATGAGCAGTCAAATCATAAGCCCCAGCTTTCCCACTATAAGTTGCTCTGAAGAAGCAACCATCAATATGCTCTTCTTTGAATCCGCTCATACTACTCCATCCGTCACTATTTATACAGCGCGCTTCAGAAAAAAGAAAAAAAATATGTGGGACCAAGGCGATTAGCAATCGGCCTGAAAAATAGCATTGGTAGTTATAGCACGACGTCTATTACTAGAGGGAATAATGCATACACACATGCATGCAGTGCTTCCACCCCGGGTACACACATGCATGCACTCCGTAGTAGTACAGTACATGGAGAGAAAATTGTGGACTTGATTGCGGTTACCACGCCCTAATTAATTGAGCATTAAACCAAACGCGTCTAAAGTCTCTCTGGTGGTGGAAATGCATTGAGAGAAATGCATCATAATGAAGTGCGCCCTTTAAACTATGACGGAGGGTGGAGTAGTATGAAGGTGCAAAACGAAGTACACGTACTACTGCGCTTGGCTCTTTGCCCCTTCGTGAAGTCGAACAATGATGGTACTCCGCATGTTGGGTACTACAGTGTATGCCTCTGACAATCTGACATCGAATGGACTGATGCATGTCCACCGAGGGTAGGTTGCATTAGTCAAAAGGCGTAAGCGAGCTTCACCTTGTCCTGCAAGCTTCTCCCCGTTCTGTGAGTTGACGGGACACACCAAAAAGTAGTGCTAGTCCATATTCCCTCCTTTTCGATTAATATGGCTTAATCTTTTTTGCGGGTAAATGAGAGAGCTTTATTCATATATAAGCATTCTTAGGAAGATCGGCCAAGACACTGGTCACTAGGAAGCGAGGTACCCCGCAAAAAAAGAAGTAGGAAGCGAGGTGTTTCATCAAGCCAGCTCTCGGCCACATTCAAAGTGCAGCAAGCACGGTTCGCACGAAGATGCACCGCAAGGTTTGCTAACTTGTTTACATGCTGAATAACAAAAAAGAGGAAATATTACTGAGCGCTACTATTTGTAACAGGATATGAGCCAGAATTAAGCGAGAATTGTGGCGAGTGTTCCATGCAATCAACTTCCATTATCACATGCGAGAACCCTCGAAGAGAACCAAATGTGTTGAAGATTGCTTTATCACATTTTAAAATTATAATAAGAGTGCAGACGCTCCTCCATCCGGTTCCTAGTACTAGTATAGTACGTACCTTTATGGACTATAGTAGTAGTACTAGTAAACTTTGCGCTTGGCTGTTCGGGAAGTCGAACAATAATAGCACTAGTAGTATAGTGTATGCTTCTGGCAATCTGACACCGAATTAACTGTTGCATGTCCACCGCCTGAGCGAGGGAGAGCTTGCATTAGTCAAAAGTTTCTCCTTGTCCTGCAAGCCACCGCGCGCAAGCTTCTCCCGTCCTGCAACCTTCTTCTCGTTCGGCAAGTTGACGAGACACGGCAAAGTAATGCTAGTCCATGCTGCCTCCTCTCCGGTTAATATGGCTTAATTTCAAACGAGATAAATACACTGTCTGTCACTGTATATTTGTAAAATACGGTCAGTGGACTTCATAATACGCTCATTGCGCTCAATATATATATTTTCCGGTGTTCATATGGTCACTAGCTCACCCTGACTGAGTATGTGTGTGCACGCACGTGTAGGTTGAGCACTTGAGCGTGACCGTGTGTGTTCCGTCGTGTGCTCGGACATGCATGCATTAGGGCCTCGCGCGCGTTTTATCGTCCATGTGTATGTGTGACTATTGCATACACGTAGGGGGAGTACATGTAGGGGCCACTAAGTAGCAGTCAAATCACACAGTAAGTTAGTCGGAAGAAGCAACCATCATTTCACTCTTGAATGACACGTACGCAATATAAAATGGTTGATATGGAGAGAAAAAGAAAACCACTATATATACACTAGCAGGAGCCTAAGCTACAAGCCTGCTTGCTTAGGTTGCTCTCTTCACAAGCATAGAACAACGAGGCTAATCCCGCAGCTGGGGGAAGGGAACAATGTTCTGCGTAGACGCGGTCGACATCGGCGAGGGAGAAAACCCACAGTCGGTGCGTCGCAATCGGGGGTTACCGCGGTATGGGCCGATGCCGCGTCCCAACCGCCCTTCTAGCTACAGCCCGACGTCCCAGGTAGTCCATCTTCCTTTTGGAGCCGGCTTGCTCCACTGCCGTAGCTCCATCTCCATGTCGATCTTTCTCTACTTCTACTGGCTTCTACTTGTGATGAGTTTATGTCTCATGAACTAGTGTCAGTACTATTATTCTAATCACACTTCTTCAATATCTTTGCCATCAGGGATGCTCAGGTCGATTTTAGTGGAACTGCACAAAAGCATCGTATGATCCGAGGGTGCCGGCCGTCTTTCCTTCAACAGGTTCTACTTGGCCAGGGAATTAAACCATGTTTAGGGTTTAGGATTTAAGTCGTAGTGACCCCATCAGTAGTTTTTCTATCGTACACGCTCTCACAACTTTTTTCTTTAGTTGTGAAGTAAATATTGGCTATGATCTGTGAATCATTGAGATGCATCAGCATGCGTGTTAGTTTTCCTTTGTATTTGATGGAATGTTGTAACGGGGCAACCTTGGAATAGGAATGAAAATGGAGTGGAAAAGTTTCCGTTTTTCCAAAGAAAAAATGGAAACGGAGAGAAACCAACATTTCGTTTCGTTGGATCGCGCCATCGAGCAAAACCAACGTTTAAATCACGTCTGTCGTGTTCGTGTCTCACCCTCCTCCACGGCTCAACCCCACACCGTCGCTCGGCATGCCACTCACCGCAAACCGAGTAGTATACCATAACTTTCGCGCCTGCTTGTCGATGGATCGCGCCATGGAGTACTAGCACTACTGGAAGAGATTGACGAGTTGGGGGAGGACAGCTAGCTGTAGCACGGACTCCCAAGAACTTACTACTGGAAGAGATCGCGCATGTTGTAGCCGGCTATTGCGACCTTTGAACGCGGAGCAGCCGCGTGCACCCGGAAGCGGCGCGGGCAACGCTCTCTCGGCCGGCGCGCCGCTTTAATGCCGGCGCCAGTGAGAGGTCGCGTCCGCTCTGGCCGGGCATGAATGCGGCACTGACCGTTTTGGGCGGGAAGCACGCGCAGGTGATGAAGAGGGTTCGGGTTGGTCAGGAGCGGCCGTGGCAACGGTCCGGACGTGCGCAAACAAGAGATGATGTACGTTAATATTGCTGCGTATATAATTAACAACGTAAATAATGTGCCAGCTGGACAAATATGATTGGAGATGGAGATGGAAATGGAATTTTACGTAAACACGGATATGCATGTCTATGTCTATGTGTGTGTGCGCGACGACTCTCGCGACCTGGAAGCGGGGGCGTGTTTTTGATCGAGTTTTCTTTCTTGGTACGTTAGAAAATCAGTTTGTCTAATTCACATCTAGATGTTATTTAAGGATATCACATCTAAGCTCCCACAAGTATATAATGTAGCAACAAGAAACAAAAAACTAGGAAAAGACCACAAACAGAGTGGACATCAACTTATATGTGACATAACAATGTCACATCTAGATGTATCCTAGATAGACCCTTAAAAAATTGTCTGCCAATTTTCATTTCTTTTTTCCGGGAACACGCGTATTCTATTTAATACCACTACTATGGAGAGATTTTTTTACTCCATTATAGCCTCTTGTTTGATAGAGTTTCTCGCATCTTGTTCTCTCACCCTCTCCATATCAAAACAAGATGACAGTGTCCACTCTATCTCTCTCCTCGCCGGTGATCACAGATCCGGCCGAATCCCGTCTGCTGCGGGAGGTGAGGAGGTGCAGCGTTGACGTTGTCGCCGTCGGCGACGGAGGAAGCCGATGCGCACCGTCCTCTCGGAGCTGGCGCTGGCGCGGACGAAGATCCTCCGCGCCCTTGCTCGCTGCCGTCGTGTGGGCAGATCCCGCCCACCCACCTAAACGACATCTCGTCCACCTGGGGTATAACTTCTTGTACTGGTCCAGCTCCCCAGGTCGCTGCATGCGGGTTTTCATCTATGCGACTACTCCCCAACTCCCCATGCATAGTAGCTAGAGTTCGTCGGCTGGTCCAACATCACCTACTAGTACTATTATAGAGGAAATGCCACTCAAAAAGTTGTCCTGATTTATGCCTCGATGGAGGTATACGTGTTGTTTCGACAAAAAGTACATGGTGGTTGTGCGGTCATTGTCCATATGGTGGTAGTACTATGACTGGTTAAATGAAGAAATGCTTTTTTTCTCGGGTATCCTGGTTTAGTTCCCATCAAGATAATTATGATGCTTCTGTTTGTTGGTGTACTTTTCATTAATTCTTATTGACAATTGAGATGTCGTTGCTAACCCTTTTTATATTTTTGGAAATAGCGATGCGTGTCTCCATACCCGGGCATGTCTTCCTCAATTTTAGTGGAACTGCACAAAATTGGATGGCCATTGTTGTTCCACCTCACTGTCCTCTGCCACGTGGTTCTTCCTTCCTTGAGCTTGATTACTGAGAAGAAACAGACCACAGTGAGGATTTGTCGAACTTCTTAGGTGCCTCACCCAAATTTTATGCCAAATGGATGATGCATCACCACGATGACCTATCGATGCTCATGGTTGCGCCTCATGGTTGCGTCGGCTGGTGAAGCTGATCGATTTTCGATGAAAAACAAGCTATCTTCCATCAGTGCTCTTTGCTTGTTACGCACAAAGATGATATCCTTCATCAGTTCACCCTGGTTGCGTTGGAGACGCAGTCGTCTTTCATGTTGGTGCAATTTTCGCTAGGGTTTTACGACAGGTGGGCCCAAAATGTGGCTGGCTCACCTGTCATACAGCCAAAAGCAGGTGCAGTGAAGGCACCGGAGCTCAGTCCGTACTACAGTAGTATATGTATAAGCGGGACCCTCAACGCTCGTTCGCTAGGGTTTGCACTCTCCACACGCTCGCCGCACTACATATATGTTACACGCTGGAGGCTCAGCATTCATTTGCTAGGGTTTGCTATATTCACAGTCTCTCACCCTCTCTTCACCAGATCTAAACAAGACTGCGTTGGCCTCTTGTCTCTCTCTCCCCCTCACAGCTGGTGAAGGAGGCGTCCGTATCCCGTCGCACCAGGAAGGGGAGGAGGTGCAGCGTTCACTCTATCGCCTTCGGCGAGGGAGGCAATCCACTGCCGGCTGTGCTGTTCTCTTTCACCCAGCGCCTGTGCGGGAGGACCACCGACCCCTTCTGCCTCGCTGTTGTACGTAGTGTGGGCAGATCCGGCCTCCCGCCGCACGCCTTGCCACATCCCGATGACCCTAAGGTATAAGTTTCTTTTGAAACCGTCGTTGCTCTAGCTGCATGTGGATCTTTTTCAATCTCTAGTTGAATCTAGGTCTTGGTTCAAAGAGGAAAGAAGGGTGCGGTGGGCTGGATCAAGAATCTCGGACGTGGTTCAATGAGGAAAGGAGGGGCGGAAAGTAGTATAGACTGGCTATCCAGCCGCTTTGTAGGTCGAAAAGGGAAAAGGGGGGTAACCCAGTACACACATCTGTAAGGAACCGATCTCTTTGTTGAAAAGGGAAAGAAACTGGGGGGTCGAGTAGTTTGTGCACGACTAGATTTGCTACCCACACATAGGAAGAAGGTTCAAAGAGAACAAATATGGGACCAACGCATATATGATGCTTGGCTACATACTCTACATCACCCATTTATACGTGTGGACGCACATGGTGCTGGCATGTCCCATGCAGCTATTTTGTTGTTGTTAATCTCAGAATTAACTAATGATCTGTTTTAAAAGAATTTCTCTGTTAATATGAATCAATGCAACTGTTTTAGAAATGCTACTGTCCTATACTTTGTTTTCCATCAAGATAAGGTAGATGCTTCTGTTTGTGGCCGCATGTTTCATCCTCCTTTATTGGCCAGTAATTGTTTTCTTTTTTGCCTCTTAAAACAGGGATATCTATTCAACTTGTTGCTATAGAAAACTTAAATGTCACACTGGCAACTTTGCTTGATTTCAGTGCAACTGCACAAAACTTGATTGGATTTCCTATTCGTGTTGGTAGATTCGTATTTTATGTTGGTCGTCTCATGAAAGGTCAGTACAGGCCTTCATCCACATGATTGTGCAGTGTGCTTTGAGATGCTGTGCTACTTGTATTGGTACTGTTTTAAATAAATGATGAATTGAAGCTATTGTATTGTTGTCTTTTCCCATTAAGTAGTGAACAAAAATGGGACCAACCCAGACATGATGCTTGTTGCTTTGTTACAACAAATTCAGCATCACCCCCTTTATAAGCCAGTAATTGATGCCACTCTCAGAATTAACTACTGAATCTTATTTCAAAACTGCAACACTTGTTAGGAATTGGCGGGATTACCATTTTTGTGGTCGCATGTTTCATCCTCCTTTATTAGCCAGTAACCGATTCCTTTTCGCCTCTGTTTATACAGGGATATCTATTCAACTTGTTGCTATTGTGACATTTTGCTTCGCTACGCGAAACACTTTGCTTGATTTCAGTGCAACTGCACAAAACGAGATTGGATTTCCTATTCGTGTTGGTAGATTCGTACGTGATCTTGTGTGCGTCATGACAGGTTGGTACTTGCCTTCATCCACATGATCGTGCAGTGTGTTTTGAGATGCTGTGCTACTTGTATTGGTACTATTTTAAATAAATGATGAATTGAAGCTATTGTATTGCTGTCTTTTCCCATTAAGTAGTGAACAAAAATGGGACCAACCCAGACATGATGCTTGTTGCTTTGTTACAACAAATTCAGCATCACCCCCTTTATAAGCCAGTAATTGATGCCACTCTCAGAATTAACTACTGAATCTTATTTCAAAACTGCAACACTTGTTAGGAATTGGCGGGATTACCATTTTTGTGGTCGCATGTTTCATCCTCCTTTATTAGCCAGTAACCGATTCCTTTTCGCCTCTGTTTATACAGGGATATCTATTCAACTTGTTGCTATTGTGACATTTTGCTTCGCTACGCGAAACACTTTGCTTGATTTCAGTGCAACTGCACAAAACGAGATTGGATTTCCTATTCGTGTTGGTAGATTCGTACGTGATCTTGTGTGCGTCATGACAGGTTGGTACTTGCCTTCATCCACATGATCGTGCAGTGTGTTTTGAGATGTTGTGCTACTTGTATTGGTACTATTTTAAATAAATGATGAATTGAAGCTATTGTATTGCTGTCTTTTCCCATTAAGTAGTGAACAAAAATGGGACCAACCCAGACATGATGCTTGTTGCTTTGTTACAACAAATTCACCATCACCCCCTTTATAAGCCAGTAATTGATGCCACTCTCAGAATTAACTACTGAATCTTATTTCAAAACTGCAACACTTGTTAGGGATTGACGGGATTACCATTTTTGTGGCCGCATGTTTCATCCTCCTTTATTAGCCAGTAATTGATTCCTTTTTTGCATCTATTTATACAGGGATATCTATTCAACTTGTTGCTATTGTGACATTTTGCTTCGCTACGCGAAACACTTTGCTTGATTTCGGTGCAACTGCACAAAACGAGATTGGATTTCCTATTCGTGTTGGCAGATTCGTATTTTATAGTTGTCGGTCTCATGAAAGGTCAGCAGGCCTTCATCCACATGATTGTGCAGTGTGCTTTGAGATGTTGTGCTACTTGTATTGGTATTGTTTTAAATAAATGTTGAATTGAAGCTATTGTATTGATGTCTTTTCCCATTAAGTAGTGAACAAAAATGGAACCAACCCAGACATGATGCTTGTTGATTTGTTACAACAAACTCTGCATCACCCCCTTTATAAGTAGATGGAAGCACATACTGTTGTTGCGCCCACTCTACCCTGGAACTGAATCTTAGTTCAAAACTGCAAACACTTGTTAGGGATCGGCAGGAGTACCATTTCTGTTAGGGATTAGCCGGAGTACATGTTTAAGAAATGTATTGTTCAGATAATGTCTCTGTTATTATATATCAGTTACAGACTTACAGTGTTTTACAAATGGTACTATCTTGCTTTGTAGTTCTTTCTACATGTTTAACCAAGGTATTGTTAAGATAATGTCTCTGTTAAAATGAATCAGTCGCATTGTTTTAGGAATGATACTTTTCTGCTTTTTCATTCTTTATACATCTTGAAACAAGGCATTGTTAAGATAATGTCTCAGTTAATATGAATGAATCACACTGATTGAGAATTGCTACTCTCCTGCTTTGTTTCCCATTAAGATAGGGTAGATCAGTAGATGTTTTTCTTCTGGGAGTACAAGTCATCAACCATTATTTCTCAGTAATTGTTTCCCTTATACCTTTTGTTGCTTACAGGGATATCAAAATTAAAGCTCGGTTTTATTCCGACTTCGATTTTAGTTCAACTGCACAAAAGGAGCCGATGTGTCCAAGGCAAACTGCTGCATTACTGGGTCCAGTTGGTCATTCCACTTTGCAAAAAGAAGCAGTCATTGTTTGCGCTACATTACAGAAGGAATGACTGAGAAGCTTTACAGAGTATTAGGCCTTCCACTATGTAGGCCAAAAGAGGTGCCAATTTCACCTTTTCTTAGTTTGGCACCGAATCCCTCCATTTCTACAGCCGGTGCCATAAATATTAGACACCGGTGACATGACTAGTCTGCAGAGACCATTGGCAATTTAACAACACATGGAGTGCCCTGGGCAAGAAGTGCCCAAACAAGTACAAGAAGCGACAGGACTCCACGATCATAGGCATTACATATTTTGAATGGGAAAAGCTTGTCAAAGTTTAATCATTGATGTTAGCAAGAAGCGACAGGACTCCACGATCATAGGCATTACATATTTTGAATGGGAAAAGCTTGTCAAAGTTTAATCATTGATGTTAGCAAGAAGCGACAGGACTCCACGATCATAGGCATTACATATTTTGAATGGGAAAAGCTTGTCAAAGTTTAATCATTGATGTTAGCAAGAAGCGACAGGACTCCACGATCATAGGCATTACATATTTTGAATGGGAAAAGCTTGTCAAAGTTTAATCATTGATGTTAGCAAGAAGCGACAGGACTCCACGATCATAGGCATTACATATTTTGAATGGGAAAAGCTTGTCAAAGTTTAATCATTGATGTTAGCAAGAAGACGTTAGTTTAATATATTGGAATTGGAAAACCTTGTCAAAATTTGCTCATTGATGTTAGCCAGAAGACATGCATTTGATATTTTTTAGTGGGACGCCCATGCTGTGAGCAGCGTCGGGTGTTTTTTCCTATTCTTGTGTTCAGTTTAGAAGTAGATAGTTACTCTGCTGAGATATTCCTGTGTTAAGAGTTTGTTCTGAATATTGTCTATGTAATGCCAGGCCTTGTGTTTGATTGCAAAGTTGAGCTTGGAATGTTGTCGCATGCGGCATCACGAGCTGTTCACCGTGCCTCCCGAGAATAATGCTTCGTATTATTTTGCATGTCGATCTAATGCCAGTGATTTGCTTGTTAAGAAGATCATCCTCTTCTGTTGTTTCCGTGCTTAAGAAGTTCATCGTCTGATGTTTCATTCATAGCCTATACGACAAGTCGGGTAGGTTAGACACGAAACCATATGATCTTCTGACCAACTCATGATATTAGGCCGTGATTGGATCGTCGTTTTCCAACCAAAACCGCTTGTAAAACTGACGCTTGTAAATTATAGCAGATGGTCTCGGGCGAAGGCGCTTGGTTGGTCGATTTCGACTAGTAAAATATCGGAAGTATTTGACACACGATAAAAACACTAAACGACACTCGGACGATTACTAATCCAGTCGTTAGCTGATGTTTCAGCCTTGCCCATGGATGGCATGATACGCATGTCGTGCATGTATCGTCTGGTAATCTCGTCCATATAGCAGTGCTCGTAAAATATACACTGGTCTCTCAAATTACACGCGTAACCCGCTAGTTTTACTTACAGACCTCGGGCCCTCGGTTTCATTACACCTGTATTTTACGCATTGTTTTTGATGACGAGTAAATTACACTTGTATGTTAATACAGGTTTGAAATAAACTAGAGCTCCCAAGCGCAGCCTTACCGTTTCATGCCGTCTCAGTTTCTCAAAGGTGCTCATAGGTGTCTGATGATCCTGGCTTCCTGAATGAGTAGCGGGCGCTGTATCAGACCATCCGTAGGGCCCGCGAAGCCCGCTCCGTTGTCCTTTGAGTTGTTGCGCTCGCCGTGGCGTTGAGCATTGTTAACATCGTCAACGAACATGAGGATTCAGGAGATGACTTTATTTTGACTGGATGACACTAGGGACCCACTAGGGCCATAGCCGTACGTACGCAAGTGCCTCCTTATTATGTACAACTATTTTTTTTGCTTTCTCCTAGTTTTCTAACATCACGGTCCCACACCATTGTCAACCTATGTAGTCAATATAAACGAGAGAATTGCACAAGGTGCGGCCGACAGCTGGGACCAAGCAGCTCGAGCAGTATTTGTGTTTTTGAGGCGTGAGCACTTTAGAGTTTTTCTTGGCGATGATTTCGTTGTTGTTCAGAGGAGAGCAGGGTATTAACTGGGCGGACTGTGGTCCGTCTAGCCCAGGCGAGATATCCAGCCCAGATACTAATTTTTTCAAGATGAAAATGGCTAGCCCAGCTATACGTCTTTTTGAGGAATACCCAGGCAAGGTCAACTTGTTATTCTTCGCCCCGCTGGGCTGCAAATCTTTCCTAGGAGGGATGCATTAGGCTTAACAGGAAAATGGGCTTTAAAAATAATAAATGGGATGTGATTATAAAAAATGGGCAGTAACTATAAAAAATGCACCAAACACGAAATTAGTTTATAAAATATTATTTATGGATTTTGAAAATCTTAAATTTTCATTGTTGCGCACGCAATGTTTTGTTGGATTTTTACGTAATACAAATTTATATTTAATCTGACTAGAAATTTCAGGATAAAAATATTTCGGAGCCCATCAAAATGTGGGAAATTTTATTGAATTCTGTCTTCAACGGCTGGTTGAAATTATTAATCATTGTCCTAGCTAGAAAATGGGTTGTACTTTTAACAAACTGTAAATGGGCTATTGTAAATTCCATTAGAATTCCAAAATGGGTTGTACATTCTTACAAAACGCAAATGGGCTATAAGTTCTCTGCCACGCACTTGTGGGCCTACTAAGTGACGCATCCCCTAAAAAAATAAGTTGACGCGTATGCAAGGCTTTGCCAACTTATTATAGTCAACACATGGTTCTAGCAGCAGTGGCCGTTGGATGTTTATCCAACGAATGTCGTGCTTCTCCTTCAATCTCGGATATTCTTAGCTTCGGCCGCCCAAAAAATGATTCCTCCCCCTGACATCTGGGGCGCACCGTTTCAGAGGCTGACCTATGGGCCTACTAAGTTGGAGCGTACCAAGGGCTTTGTCAACTTAGTTAATAATAGACATTTCTAGCTTCCATGACCGTACGATGTCCATCCAACGGCCGTAGTGCTTCTTCAACCTCTGGTCTTCTTGGTCCAGCCGCCCAAAGCAGCGCCGGTCGTGCTGCCTGCTCCTGCCTCCCATGGCCGGCTGTGCTGCCGCGGAGGCCTCACCGCCCCCATACTACTCCCACCGCTGGCCAGGCCATCCCTCCACTCACCCACACCCCCTGTTATTCTGCGGTGACGGCAGCCTCACACCGCAGCCGAACCAGTGAACCCTCGTACTCCTCTCCGCGCGGGCTTCCAGTGCTGCGTCTTCCCCGGCTCCGCGTCGTCCCCTTCCTAGGCCTCGCCGTCGTCCACACCACCGCCCTGGTGCTCTCGGCGCGACATGATCAACGTGGTCAACGACCGACTTCCATCAGAAGAGTACTGTACGTGGAGAGGCTGACAGCTGGGTCCAGGAGGCCGCAAGGAAGTGCCTCCTTATTACGCGCAAAATAATTATTCCTCCACCTTACAGCAGGGACCCATCGGACGGGCCACCTTATTTCGTGAAAAAAAGGTTTCCCCCTTGACTGCTCGGATCCACCGGACGGGCCAGCGTATTTTGCGAAAAAAACGTTCCCCCCGCTGTCAGCTCGGACCCACCGGAAGTGCCTCCTTATTACGCACACAAAAATGAATACTCCCCCTGCTAGCTGGGACCCACCATGGTGGGAGGCTGACTTGTGGGCCTACTAAGTTGACTGGGACGGGGGCCTTTGTCAACTTTAGTCAATATGAACGATTCTAGCTCAAGTGACCGTACGATATGCATCCAACGACTGTAGTGCTTCTTCAACCTTTGGTCTTCTTGCTCTAGCCGCCCAAAGCAGCGCCGGTCATGCCGCATGCTCCTGCCTCCCGTGGTCGGCTGTGCTGCCGCGGAGGCCTCACCGCCCCCTACTATTCCCACCGCTGGCCAGGCCCTGCGGCGACGGCAGCCTCACACCGCAGCCGAACCAGTGAACCCTCGTACTCCTCTCCGCGCGGGCTTCCACTGCCGCGTCTTCCCCGGCTCCCCGTCGTCCCCTTCCTAGGCCTCGCCATCGTCCACCACCCTGGTGCTCTCGGCGCGGCGTGGTCAACGTGGTCAAGGGACGACTTCCATCGGACGTGGACTGTACGTGGAGAGGCTGACAGCTGGGTCCACGGCCGCAGCAAGGAAGTGCCTCCTTATTACGTGCAAAATAATTATTCCTCCACCTGACAGCGGGGACCCACCGGACGGGCCATCGTATTTCGCAAAAAAAACGTTTCCCCCTGACTGCTGGGACCCACCAGCTACACCTTCGCACGCAAGGAAGTGCGTCCGGGCAAAAAAAAGCAAAATGATTCTCCCCCCTGACTGTTGGGACTCACCAGCTACATCTTCGCATGCAAGGAAGTGCCTGACAGTCAGGACCCACCTGGTCGAAGTGTACGTAGCGTTGTCATTCTGGTCGCGAACGTGTACGTACATATATACTGGTCGATGTAGAGGCGTGCATGTGTCGTAGTAGAGGCGCGCACGTAGCATGTACACGTACGTACAACGGTCAGGGTGCAAGAAAGAAAATACGGCCACGTATGTGTACATACGGGCGGGGTCTCGAACGCCTACTCGCGCATACGTACGGCGAGGGCTCGTGTACATGGCTGGGTCGGAACGGAGAAACAGCGTCGTAGTCATGTTCATGGGGAGGCAACGGAATGCGTCGTGTTCATGGGGAGTCAACGGAATGCGTCGTGTTCATGGGGAGGCAACGAAATGCGTTGTGTTCATCGGGAGGGCTTGGACGGAACATGCGATGGAAACGAGGCCTGGCGTATCGCAGAACGGAGGAAACGGCCTTGTGTTCGACCGGACACATTTGAAATGGGATCCCGTTCATCGGGAGGGGTGTGGCGTACCGCAAAACGGAGGAAACGTACCTCCTACGGTCGAAACGGGGGTCCTGTTGATCGGGAGGGGTGTGGCATACCGCAAAACAGAGGAAACGAACCTCCTACGGTCAAAACGGGGGTCCTGTTGATCGGGAGGGGTGTGGCGTACCGCAAAATGGAGGAAACGGACTTGTGTTGGAATGCTACGGTCGAAACGGGGGTCCTGTTCATTGGGAGGGGTGTGGCGTACCGCAAAATGGGACTCCACGGGATACTGTTCATCTCCACCGTCAACCTCCTCCAGCCTCCACGGGTTCCTGTTCATCCAGCCTCCACGGGCTCCTGTTCATCCAGCCTCCATGGGCTCCTATTCATCCAGCCTCCACCGCGCGCTACTCCACCGTCTACTGTTCAACCACCCCTCCACCGTCTACTGCTCATCCAGCCCTCCACACCACGGGGTCCTGTTCAACCACTGCTCCACGGGCACCCCTCCACCGTCTACTATTCATCCAGCCCTCCACACCATGGGGTCCTGTTCAACCACCCCTCCACGGGCACCCCTCCACCATCTACTATTCATCCAGCCCTCCACACCACGGGGGTCCTGTTCATCCACCCCTCCACGGGCACCCCTCCACCGTCTATTTTTCATCCAGCCCTCCACCACACCACGGGGTCCTGTTCATCCAGAGGCAACGCCACCGCTCACTGTTCATCCAAACCCCCCGCAACGCTCACTGTTCATCCCATCGATCGGCTTCAGTTAGCAGCAGTAGCGAAGGAATCGCTCGATCGGGTTCAGTTAACAGCCATCGATCGATCGCTCGGGTTCAGTAATGCGTAGCCTGCAGTGCAATCGCTTGGGTTCAGTTAGAGCCCAACGCCTCGCTCGGGTTCAGTTAGAGCCAACGCCTCGCACACACGCGCATACGTGTACGAGAGAAACACGCATCGCTCGGCCCCTGACCTCCCACCGTAACCGGGAACTCCCCGAAATTTTCCTTCCCCTCGCTTCTACCATGGTTTTTTCCGTCATGGACGGCCCAAAGAATGTCATGCAGCTGCGTCTCCGGCCCGCCCAGGACGAAAAGCCCATTTTCTGTCATGATTTTTTGTCATAGAAGTAGGAGCCCACCACATCTATGATGATACCGGGTTTTGTCACAATTATCATCATAGAAGTGTCATATGTATGACAGAAAAAAAATTCGTTCAGCCCAAAATGTCACGGATGTGTCTTTTTTTGTAGTGATTGGGATCGTATTCAAGGAAAATATCTTGCGGGAATTCTCTGTGCTCCAGTGCTGATGTAAGTACCTGTTGTATACCACTATATTTTTACATCAGCATGTATTTTGTTAATCGGCATGAATCTAACCTTTATCTGATCTAAAATTAGTTGTAGCAAAATGTTAAAGGCGCCAATGTTGATTTTTGTAAGGAAAACTGCCTGGTAGTTTGCGTATTGAGCTGCATGAATGTGCTATCTCATATCACGCACATTACTGAATTGTAGTGCTTCTCTGGTTGCCCATTCATTCATTGTGTCAATGTTGCTTTCGTATTACCTTACCTGGCTGATGATAGCTGTGCCATATTGTGTTAATTTGGTGTAGGCTAGTTGCCCAAACATTCGTTGTGTCAATGTTGCTTTCCTATTATCTGACTCGGCCAATGATAGCAATGCTAGTGTGTTAATTTTGTGCAGGCTGCTGAAGATAAGAAGACAAACTCTGAAAACAGCAAGGCAACCCCATTGTTTCTTTCTAGTAAATCTAGGCCAGGTAATATGGCAATAACTCATGATTAATCTGTTTTATTCCTGTCCTAATTTATGTTATGATGCAGTGGTTAAGACACTATCCACTATCAATAATACAAGCCTGCCAAAATCGCCATATGAATCTGTTTAGTATCCTCTGTCTCGAATGCAACGGAATAAATGTATGTTTGTGAACCAATTAATGGCTGAAGCAATGATGGAAATGGTGGATGAATCAGAGGTGCAGAGTCGTGTGACACAACAACTGATCAATGTTTTCAGAGACAGTGTGGCAAAGCAGCAAGAACTTGCCCACATGCTTATGGGCGTCATCTGTGCTGAGGTTGCAGATTGTGACGTTGTAGATGGTTAGGTTCTGCTCATTTATTTGCACTGGCATCAATCTTTGATTGCCCAGTGGATGTAATTTCCTGTAATATATTCTGGATGTGCAACGTTATTCCCTGTATGTCGTACCTTTGCTCGTCGTAATGGGCTCAAATTATCTAATTTGGCCTAAAGACATGAACGAACTTTAGTGGGCCCATTAAGTTAAGGGCCCGTTACTAGGCCGAAAGTTAATTGTCGGCCCTCTTACCTCCCGGGTCGTTAACAGGCCAACATCGAAGCGGGCAACAGGTGGCCCCAATTTATTTCATGGGCCGTTAACAGGCCGGTACTAAGTTTGGGCTACATATGGCCCAACTATACTGTAGGCCTTTAGCAGGCCGAAAGAGACAGCGGGCTTGTATTGGACCATGAAGAGAATGGGCCGCTAAGAGGCCGAAAGTCAGGTCGTATTGTAAACGGCCCAACTGTGTTGTGGGCCTTTAGCAGGCCGAAAGAGAAACCGGGCTGGTATTGGACCATGAAGGGCATGGGCCATTAAGAGGCCAAAACTAAGGTCCGACTACAAATGGCCCAACTCATTTATGGTCCGTTAACAGGCCGAAAGGCACACAGGGCCGGGAATTGGCCCAACACTTAAATGGGTCGCTTAAAGGCCAAAACTCAGGTCCGACTACAATTGGCCCAACTGATTTATGGGCCGTCAACAGGCTGAAAGTGACACCGGGCCAGAAATTGGCCCAACACTTAAATGGGCCGCTAAAAGGCCGAAACTCAGGTCCGACTACAAATGGCCCATCAGATTTATGGGCCGTCAACAAGCTGAAAGACACACCGGGCCGGAAATTAGCCCAACATTTAAATGGGTCGCTAAAAGGCCGAAAGATGTACATCCTGAAAATTGGCCCATCCATTAAATGGGCCGTTAACAGGCCGAAATCTCATCGGGCCGATATTGAGCCCAAATATATAGCGGGCTGTTAACGGGCTCGAACTGACGATGGGCTGCAATGGTGTCAAATCTTTAACGGGCCAAATAGGCACATCTCGTATGGGCCGTGGGCTTAAATGGACCTGACACAAGTAGGCCTTATATGGGCCGGCCTGCTAATTTTTACTAGGCCGGCCTTTTTCATCGGAATGGGCCACTGTTGGGCCGTGCCACGTGTCGACCTATCATAGGTGCCTCCTGTCCAATGAGTGGATGACATTTGTCCCAACAATGAGCCGACACGTGTTTCCTCTAGCCAATGATGATTTTACACGTGGAAAATCCCCATTGGTCAGGGTTTAACGAGTTATCGGATCCAAAACCCGACCCGATAGCTTAACGACGTTCCGTTACGGTGGATGCCACGTGTCGGTCACCCTTGACGAAAGCACTTCTGTGACACGCGATTTATCGTCATGGAAGTGGACACTTCCGTGATGATAATTTTGGTAATGTCATGGAACACTTCTACGACAGCACAGGTATGACTATCTTGATTCTATCATAAATTTGTCATGGATGTACATGCATGACAAAAAATGCAACCTACTGTGACAAACACGTATCATCACGGAAGTGTATTTTTGTAGTGAAGGAAACCTTTGATAATCTCCGGGATTATAAGATGATGCTTAACCCAGCCAAGTGTGTTTTTGGTGTGCCGGCAGGCAAGCTCTTGGGTTTTTTGGTGTCTAACAGGGGCATTGAAGCTAATCCGGAGAAAATCAAGGCCATTACTTCTCTGGCTAAACCGGCGTGTGTCAATGATGTGCAACGTCTAGCGGGTCATATTGCGACGTTAAGACGGTTCATAAGCCGATTGGGAGAGAAAGCTATCCCTCTGTATCAGATGATGAAAAAGATAGATAATTCTGTCTGGAGTAATGCTGCTAATGAAGCATTTGAGGATTTGAAGAAACAGTTGGCTGAGCCGCCCATGCTTGCTGCCCCTGTTGATAAAGAACCTTTGTTGTTATATGTGGCTACTAATAGTCGGGCTGTCAGTGTAGCCATTGTGGTGGAAAGGAAGGAGGCAGGCAAGGAATATCCGGTTCAAAGGCCGGTTTATTACATCAGTGAGGTGCTTATTGAGTCCAAGCAGAGATATCTGCACTGGCAGAAGCTTGTATATGGGGTGTTCTAGGCCAGCCGGAATCTTAAACACTATTTTCTGGGTCATCCCATCATTGTGGTTAGCTCTGCTCCTTTGGGAGATATCATCCAAAACAGGGAAGCAACTGGCCAGGTTGCTGCTACCTCTTGAGCACTGCGTTGGTTTTCCCTTGAAGAGGAAAGGGTGATGCAGCAAAGTAGCGTAAGTATTTCCCTCAGTTTTTGAGAACCAAGGTATCAATCCAGTAGGAGGCCACACGCAAGTCCCTCATACCTACACAAACAAATAAGAACCTCGCAACCAACGCGATAAAGGGGTTGTCAATCCCTTCATAGTCACTTACGAGAGTGAGATCTGGTAGAGATAATAATGATAAGATAAATATTTTTGGTATTTTTATGATATAGATTGAAAGTAAAGATTGCAAAATAAAATAGATTGGAAACTTATATGATGGAGAATAGACCCCAGGGCCATAGGTTTCACTGGTGGCTTCTCTCAAGATAGCATAAGTATTATGGTGGGTGAACGAATTAATGTCGAGCAATTGATAGAAAAGCGAATAATTATGAGAATATCTAGGCATGATCATGTATATAGGCATCAGGTCCATGACAAGTAGACCGACTCCTGCCTGCATCTACTACTATTACTCCACACATCGACCGCTATCCAGCATGCATCTACAGTATTAAGTTCATAAGAACAGAGTAACGCCTTAGGTAAGATGACATGATGTAGAGGGATAAACTCAAGCAATATGATATAAACCCCATCTTTTTATCCTCGATGGCAACAATACAATACGTGTCGGTTCGCTTTCTGTCACTTGGATCGAGCACCGCAAGATTGAACCCAAAGCTAAGCACTTCTCCCATTGCAAGAAAGATCAATCTAGTAGGCCAAACCAAACTGATAATTCGAAGAGACTTGCAAAAATAACCAATCATGCATAAAAGATTTCAGAGAAGAATCAAATATTGTTCATAGATAAACTTGATCATAAACCCACAATTCATCGGATCTCGACAAACACACCGCAAAAAAGAGTTACATCGAATAGATCTCCAAGAAGATCGAGGAGAACTTTGTAATGAGATCCAAAGAGAGAGAAGAAGACATCTAGCTACTAGCTATGGACCCGAAGGTCTGAAGTAAACTACTCACACATCATCGAAGGGGCCATGGAGTTGATGTAGAGGCCCTCCGTGATCAATGCCCCCTCCGGCGGAGCTCCGGAAAAGGCCCCAAGATGGGATCTCTTGGGTACAGAAGGTTGCGGCGGTGGAAATAGGGTATCGTGGTGCTCCTGGATGCGTTTGGGGTAGTGAACATATATAGGAGGAAGAAGTAGGTCGGTTGAGCCATGAGGGGCCCACAAGGGGGAGGGCGCGCCCAGGGGTAGGCGCGCCCCCTGCCTTGTGGCCACCTCTTTGGTTGCTTGACGTCCACTCCAAGTCCTCTGGATCATGTTTGTTCCAAAAATCACGCTCCCAAAGGTTTCATTCCGTTTGGACTCTGTTTGATATTCCTTTTCTGCGAAACACTGAGATAGGCAAAAAACAACAATTTGCACTAGGCCTTGGGTTAATAGGTTAGTCCCAAAAATAATATAGAAGTGTAAAATAAAGCCCATTAACATCCAAAACAGATAATATAATAGCATGGAACAATAAAAAATTATAGATACGTTGGAGACGTATCAGTTGCTAAGTGGGCTATTGAGCTTGGACCTCACGGATTAAAGTATGTGCCTCGGATGGCCATCAAGTCTCAGGCGCTGGTGGATTTCATCAATGATTGGACAGAGCTGCAGATGCCTGAAGAAAAGCCAGATAACACGTATTGGACTATTCACTTTGATGGGTCCAGACAGTTGGAAGGCTCGAGGGCTGGAGTTGTGCTTGCTTCCCCTCGAGGTGATAAGTTTTGTTATGTTCTCCGTTTAATGTTTCCTTGCACTAACAATGCAGCTGAGTATGAGGCCTTGCTCCATGGTCTTTGGATGGCTAAGGAGATGAATTTAAGCCGGGTTAGGTGCTTCAGCGACTCAGACTTGGTGACTCAGCAAGTCTCTGGTACTTGGGATTCTAAGGATCCACTCATGGCGGCTTATCGGCGAGAGGTGGACGTTATTGCTGGTCACTTCAAGGGTTATCAGGTTGAGCACGTTGATCGGAGGAAAAATGAAGCGGTGGATGCTTTAAGCCGGTTGGGTTCTCAACGTAAGCCGGTGCCTCCTAATGTTTTTCTTGATGTTTTGCATAACCCGTCAGTCAAGTTACCTACACAGGAGGATTTGGCTATCCCTGACCCGGAGGCTCAGTTTGTGGCGGCTCTTCATGTAATTCCGGATTGGACAGTTCCTGATTTGGCTTATATGACCCAGTGCGAGTTACCTGAGGATGAAACCTTAGCCAGGCAGATAACCCGGTGGTTTAAGTCAATGACAATTGTTAATGGAGAATTACATCATCGTAGTGTCACAAGAGCATTTCAACGTTGTGTTTCTCCGGAGGAAGGCTGTGAGATCCTGCGTGAGATTCATGAGGGAGACGATGGTCATCATGCCGGTTCAAAATCTCTCATGGCTAAAGCTTTTCTTTATGGATTTTATTGGCTAACAGCTCATGCTGATGCGGAGGACCTGGTCAGAAGGTTTGATGGATGTCAGAAATTTTCACGACGAGCTCATGTGCCGGCTCAAGAATTGAGGATGATTCCAATTACTTGTCCGTTTGCGGTTTGGGGGCTTGATATGGTTGGACCTTTCAAAAGATCCAAGGATAAGAAGACCCACCTTTTGGTGGCGATCGATAAGTTTACTAAGTGGGTAGAGGCAGAGCCAGTCAGTAAGTGTGATGCAGCAACGGCGGTTCAATTCATGAAGAAGGTGATCTTCCGTTTTGGCTTTCCACACAGCATCATGACAGACAATGGCACTAATCTCTCTAAAGGTGCTATGGAAGAATTTTGTCAACGTGAGCACATCCGGCTTGATGTCTCGTCAGTGGCTCACCCTCAATCTAATGGTCAAGCGGAGAGAGCCAATCAAGAGATCTTGAAAGGCATCAAGCCCCGGCTTATGGTTCCCCTACAGAGAACGCCGGGTTGTTGGGTGGAGGAGTTACCTTCCGTCTTATGGAGCATCAATACCACCCCTAACAGATCTATGGGATACACGCCTTTCTCATGGTTTACGGAGCAGAGGCGGTTCTCCCTAGTGACATCTATCATGACTCACCTTGGTGGCGGCTTATGTTGAAGTTGACAATGAAAAAGCACATCGGGAAGCAGTTGACCTGTTGGATGAAGAGCGTGAAATCGTGGTGGCTCGTTCAGCGATTTACCAGCAAGATCTGCGTCGTTACCACAGCCGCCGGGTTAAAAGCAAAACTTTCCAAGAAGGCGATCTGGTGCTCCGACTTATCCAGGATCAGACTGATATGCACAAGTTATCCCCACCTTGGGAAGGACCCTTTGTGGTCAGCAAGAATTTGAACAATGGGTCATATTACCTTATCGATGTTCGAGACCATAAGGACTCACGCACGTCGGAGGAAGAGACCCGCCGGCCGTGGAATATTGCTCATCTTCGGCCTTACTACACTTGAGCCACTAGCTCTTCCAATGTACATATTTTGACAATGTATATATTATGATTGATATAATAAAGCCGGCATCCCTGCTAAAGCAGGGCCTCTATCGTTTTTTCCTCTTTATATAATGATTTTTTGGTCACATGGGGGCTTCTGCTTTATACAAAAAAGTTATGATTACCCTTTGATCCGTCTTATAAGCCACACATATAAAAAAACTTGGGGGCTTGCTACCCAGGTTAAAGGGACCAAAGAAGTCTGTTGCAAAAGCACAACTCAAACATAGGTACCCCTTGAGCACAACTCAGAAAATTGCTTCGGGGCTCTTTTGTTCTAAAGAACAAAGAGTCTGTAACCTTGTGATAGGCAATAAAAGCCAGGCTTGGAAGCCAGGTGTATTCACCTAAAACCCCGGGTTATCCTGCCTTTTTAAGTAAGTCACTCTGCCCAGGTAATCCTAGAAAGACCCGCCGAACGTTTGACAAGTCAATCTTATGCAGACCCTGAACTTGTCAAAGTTAAAACAACGATTGGTTAATGTGAGGTCCATCTTATAAGGTTTGTAAAACAGTTTAACTCAGTGACCTGGTAGGTCATGAAAAGCCTCGTTTTGGGCCTCGCAGCCCAAGAAAAGCCTCGCTTCTCGTTTGTTTTTTATTCCACAGATTCTTTCTTTTTGAGGTTTATTTGATAAGCTTTATAAAGCTTGATCGTGAATCACCGGTGTTTATTAACCCTGTCTGGCTTTTGACTATAAGTCGCCAGTATGCAATAATATCCGATGTTTATTAACCCGGCCTAGTCTTCGACTATAAGTCGTCAGTATGAGATAACATCCGGTGTTTATTAACCCGGCCTGGCTTTGACTATAAGTTGCCAGTATAAGATAAAGATAATATCCAGTGTTTATTAACCTGGTCTGGCTTTGTTCATAAGCCGGCAATCTCTGATATTACCGGTGCTCAAAATTTTGGGTTATCGCCCTTACTGCACTGGCTTGATAAACCAACAAGTATGATCCAATATCACAGGACACTTTTCATCTGTTGAATGCAGGAACAGATTCATAATTGATAGTATCATAAGGCATATGTGGCATATCTTCGCATGGCGGTTAAGTAAGTATCATAAATAGCAAAATATGCACGATGGCATAGCAGCATAAGTGTTTATATTACAAGGCGCTTGGTTCCCACAAGGATAATTGTTTTTTAAGTCTCGCAATCGGCAGATGATAAACTGGCCCCGGTTTATGAATCTTGGCCTGGCTGACTCGAAGGTTGTGCTTCATCCCGTGCCGGTTCGTTTTCCTCCTCCACCGTCTGGAAGTTGGGTTTGGACCAATCAAAGCCATGCAAGGCAACGAATTCAGCTTCATCGTCAATCAGATTAGACGGGTAAATATCAGGGGCGAAAGTGTGCTTACGAATGGGTGGAATTAAGTCTGTCACTGTATACGAAGGGCTCGGCATCTTTTGATTGTCTGCATCATAACCCGACTGATACTTGGTGAGGTTGGTCTCTTCGGCAATGATTATTGCATGAGGGCGAATCTCTTTGACACGGGCAGCAAAGTCTTGTTGGTCAAAAGGGGTTCCATCTTCCTTGAGACTAGGATGACCACTGGCTACGTCTGCCAGGTCTAATTCCTGTACCCAGGCTTTGGCACAGCTCAAGGCTGTCACAGCTCCGGCTCTAGCACAAGATCGCTTGATTTCTTAGAACCTAGTGGGCAAGATGGACAGCTTCTTCAAGGCATCACTTAACAGATTTGGTCCTTGATTCGCTAGGGAGATAGTGGCAAGAGTCCGCTGAGCTCCAGTGTATAATTGCTCAACAAGCGTGTAAACCGCCTTGAGCTTGACCAATGTATCTCGGCTCAGATTGATACTCTTGGGACCTGCAAAGTTTACACAATTGGTTAAGTGGCGGCTTATATTATGATGACAAATACTCAATTTGGGTAAATAACAAGGTGACTTACTGAAGATTGCAGAAACCATCTGAGACACACAGTTCTTTAAACCGGTGAGTTCAGTGGTAACCTCTTCCATAGCTGCCTTGGCTTTCTCAGCACGCTGAATCAGGACCGTCTTTTCCTTGGCCCAGGCCTCTTTGTCTGTAGTAAAGATGGTCTTCAATTTTTCGGCTTCAGACACACCAAACTGAAATTTTGATTCAGCCTTTTTGGTCTCAGTCTCCTGAGCCGCCAGCCGGGTCTTGGCCTCGTTCAATTGAGTTTCCAATTCAGTGGTAGCAGCCTGAATACAGCACAAGTTTGTTAAGTTTCATGGCGGGTTACAGCAATACAAGTCCCAAGTGCTTTGCAAGCAACAACACTTGGCACTTGGGGGCTAATGCACATTGCTTGTTTTCTTTTTAAGGATGAGCCGGGTGTGCTGTTGACAGTCTCAGCCGACTCATGGGGGATATGTAGTTAAGTGCTGTTCTTTTACACAATGATTAATAGGACCGGCTCATTCATGTTGATTAAGCCGTCCCTTGGGGAATACAGATGCAAAATTATGCTATCATCAGAATCCGGTTTAAATTTTTTTAAACTGGACTTGGGGGAGTCTAGAACAGAACTTATAAACATTTCAAGTCTACAGATTATTCAGTTTATCATAATCAGAAGACTTGGGGGCTGGCAGGATATAGATATAAGCCGGATGACGTACCTCATGCTTCTGGTGCATTTGCTTCACCATTTCAATCTCCAAGTCACGGCTAGAATGCACTTGACTGACATAGCCAAATAAAACTTCACTAGTACTTAGGTGAGCATAGCGGGAGATGTCAAACCTCACTTTCTGTCTTTCCATGACTTCTTGTTTGGCAGAGTGTCTTGCTAGTATAGTTGGATTCCCCGGTTCAATGAATCTGGTGCCAGTGATTAAAACATCATCACCATGACTCTCTGGCGGGTTAGCTGAGCTTCAAGGTTCAATACTTGACGGATCAATAGCGGTTTCATCAACAGACGGCTCAGGTAAATCCGGTTGAACATTGAGAGGAGGGTCTTTTGGTTGTTCAGGGTGTTCTGGCACAAGGGTTGACTGACCCGGTTCAGCAGCTTTCGGATCCACGGCCGGCTTCGTCACCTTTGCTTTTTTGTTGGGCTTTGCTTGACTGCTAAAAGGATTTTTGACAAGTCAGCATAATGATGAAGATATAAAGGAATAGAAGAGAGATAATTATCTTTACCCAGGTGTCGTGGAATTGTCACGGCAGATGTCCTCTTGCAAGGACTTGATCGTGGAGCCATCGCAACTAGGAAGCTTAAAGGGGTTAATCGGGACAAAGGACACGCAAGGTTTATACTAGTTCAGCCCCTTACGGTGAAGGAAGGCCTACGTCTAGTTGGGTTGGAATTGCTTGAGGTTTTGATGACCAAGGAGCGAGATACGCTATGCCCGGTTCTCGATCTCTTGTTTCTTCTGTCCCTAAGCCGCCAGCGGGTCATCCCCTTATATACACGGATCGACGCCCTACGGCTCACAGAGTCCCGGCCGGCTCATAAACAGTGTCCGGCTCGGTGACTAGTTATTTCTACCTTACAATACAAGTCACGCCCTCATGGCGGTTTATCACCATGGGCCCTAAATCGTCTGTGGGCCTTTAGACCCTTTACTGAACCACCATCTTCACATCTTGGTCTTGGGCTTCAGATGGGCTTCTCTTTGCGTAACCCGGCCCCTCCTGGGCGGCTTACGTAAATAATTATATCCCCAACATTAGGCCCCAGATTGATTTGAACCGGTTCATGTCAATCTTTAAAAATCTTATAAACTAGCCCTTAGTCTTCTGTTTTGCGCGGAAATTCTAATCCGCCGTGACGTCATCATCCGGCTCCGGGTCAAATCTCTGTGACGTCATCTTCAATAAAATTCATATTTTAATCCGTCATATCCTCCAACGAATCTTTGCCTTTACTGACCATCCCAAGAATCAAGGCATCGGGGCCGTTGGATAATGATGCTTTGGTCTCCTCGTTTCTTGCACCGTCTTGGTCGGCCCCTCCTTATAAATAGATGCGACCTAGGCCTTCTCCATTTCCTTCAGTCGTCTTCCTCCTCACACTTCTTCCTTTGCTGCTCAAGCTCCGCCGCCGCCGCCGTCGAACTCCTCGTCTTCACCGACTCAGGCCGCTGCATCACCCTGATTCCGACCAGAAAACGACACCGACCCTCCACAGCTCTTCCGCATCTGTGAGTTCCTCTTTTCCCCTTTCTCAGATCTGTCTTGAAATCGTCTTGAGTTCGTCGGTGTTCATCACCGCCCGACGCAGACCTCCATTAATTTCACCTCCAATGCCTTTGTTTAGATTATAGAAACAACATAAAACTGCTGCGGAAAATATTCGTGCTTATCCTGTATAAGAACAGATCTCATTTCCCTTGTTTTGGAAACCCTCCGCGAGTATATGAACTTCTCTGTACTGTTTTTTAGGTCTAGAAATATTTTCTTTCTCAGAACCTCGTTTGATCCAAAATAATGATTGGAACTTGTGAAACCTGTTTGTTCCACACTTAACCAAAAAACCGCATCTGTTGACTCTGCTTCAGCCATAATAATTCATGTGACTGGTTTAAAATAATACCGGTTGTCAGCACCGCTTGCTTATGGCGACTTAAGAAAACCTTAATCATCTTTAGTACCTGCAGCCGCTAATCATTATCACATAGTTACCTGTATGTCATTAGGCCCCTTCTTAAGCCGCCATCTCAGATAACCCAATAATGCTTATTCTCCGGGTTATAATGAACCGGAAAATTTCCTTTATCTTGTTGTAGGCTTCGATTTATCCAATGGCACCCAAAGCTGTTAAGCCTCCGATTACCTGCAACTGGGTCCCATCCATTGTTACAGAGAGCAAACTATCCGAGTTTGTAAAGTCCGGCCATCTGCCCAAGAAGGATGTCATGTCTTATCGCGCTCCTGACCCGTCTGAAGAGAAACCTCAACCCAAGGAAGGGGAGGTGATCATTTTCACCGATCACATGAGCCGGGGATTTGCTCCTCCCGGTTCAAAATTCTTTAGAGATGTTTTGCACTTCTTTGACTTAAGACCTCAAGACATCGGGCCCAATTCGGTGTCAAATATCTGCAACTTTCAAGTTTTCTGTGAGGTCTACCTTGGAGAAGAACCCAGCCTACTTTTTTTCAGGGAGTTGTTCTATTTGAACCGGCAGAATGAACGCGCCAACGGACCCAGTCTAGAACTTGGTGGCATCTCGATTCAGCGATGAAGAGACTGCCTTTTCCTTATGCTGAACTGCCGAGTCATCCAAAGGACTGGAACCAAATGTGATTCTACTGCCAGGACACTTCTCCGGCTGGTGAATACCCGTTGCCCGGCTTCTGTGCATTGCGCCTTGAACCTACTCACCCGCTGCCGGATAAGTTGACAGCTACTGAACATCTGCCACTCACCCCCAAAATCAAGAAGATAAAAGCTCTTTTAGGGAACGGCTTAGATGGCATTGACCTGGTCCGAGTCTGGGTTGCTTGGAGAATAATTCCATTAAGCCGCCGCCCCGGCTTAATGTGTAATTATTCAGGCGAGAAAGATGACCCTCAGCGTCATAGCCCTGACGACTTACCAGATGATGTAGTGGAAGCTACAACTCAGTCCTTGTTGAAGGAGGGCACAGTGAATAGTAACGCCTTCGGCTTACTCCCTTTTTGCCAGAAGAACCCGGCCCCTGCAGTAAGTTTCCAGCCGTCGGGTTATTATTATCTTTTTTTATCATGTTAGGCTGTATTCTTACGCATAACCCGTTGTAACCTTTTATAGGCAAATGATAACTTCTGGAAAACCCAATATGATCATGAGGCAGCCAGGAAAGCCAGGGCGGCCAAGAGAGCCGAAAAGAAAACCACCAAGCCCACCACCTCAAGAAAGAGGAAGCCAAGCGCCTCTGAGCTGTTTCAGCTTGATGATACTGATGATAATGAGGAAGAGGTAACCTTTGAATTTCCCTTTCTCCTTTATCACTACCTTACTGATACTAACCTTCTTTCAGGAAGACACGGGCAACAGCCAACCCGTCGAGGAAGAGGTAATTATAATCTCCTCCAACTCCGAGCTTCAGCCGCGTCAGAAAATTCGAAGAGTAACCCGGAAAGTAAGATTTTCACATCCTTTGGCTTACCAAGATCCTGACTTTCTTTTGAAGCGACAGATTTATGAGAGCCGGAGGCAGACCCGGACCAGCAAAGACGCGGAACTCTCCTTCGGCTTACCTGATGAGACCAGGAAACGCCAGGCTGAGGTTACCTCCGATTCACACCTTCTTTTTCCTTTGGCGGGTTTCATTCGTTATCCTCTCAATTCTTCTGACTCCAATTATTAGGATATTTCACCTTCCTCAGGTGAGTCTATGCAGTCCAACATGCCAGCCTTCAAAACTGCTCCCGGCTAATATAAACTTGTTGTACCTTATGCCTTTATTTTACTCATACTTTTCGTATTTAACCTGTCTACTTTTTCCGCAGTGTGCAAGTAAAGCCCAGCAAAAGGGCAAAAAAGAATAAGCCGCCCCAAGAGCCGGTTGTGACTGAACCAGAGCTGGGCACAGCTGCTCCTGATGCCCCTGCTCACGAGCCGCCGCCTCAACCATCTCATGACGCTCCTATATCTTCCTCTGACCCGCCTACTGAGCAAATCTTCAACAAGTCTGGTAACCCGGAGGCTCCTAGCCCCGCCAAAGCAAATGATCCGGAAGTTGAGATCCTCAAAACTCAGTTTGTTGAACCGGCACAGCCATCTGTACTTGCCAAGTGTTCTAAAGAGGAGTTGGTAGAACGCCGAAAGGCCAAGCTGGACGTCATTGACTATACTCATTTGAGTATCGGAGAGATTGTCTCCGGCTATATCAATCAAGTACATAGCAGCCGTGACCGGGAAATTGACATGGTGAAGCAGATACACAGAAATCTGAGGTATGACTTATGCTAGCTTTCTTTAACCATACTTACTGTACCAGCCCCCAAGTCTATTGCTTATAAGTAAATATGCTGTAGACTTTTGAAAATTGCCTAGCACTGCTTATCCGGCTTAGGAAAAAGACTTTTAACCCGGTAACACTTGCGATACACATTAGCCCCCAAGTGCTAAACATCTTTGCTTGCAAAGTGTTTGGGACTTTAATTTCCATGAACCGGAGTAGTAATTGAAAATTCTTCAGGATACATTAGCCCCCAAGTGCCAAATACCTTTGCTTGCAAAGTGCTTGGGACTTAACACTATTTACCGTAATCTTGAGTGTTATCTGGTGCAATGCAGGTCATGATAAGTCAATTTGAATCGGAAATTGTTGACCTGAAGAACCGCGTGGCATCCCAGGAGACTGAAACTCAAAAGGCTAACTCCAAATTTGAATTCAGTGTCTTTGAACAAGAGAAGCTGAAGCAAAATTTTGAATCGGAGAAGAAAATTTGGGCTGATGAAAAGGCCGCACTGGTGACCAGGGCCGAGACAGCAGAGGCATCGCTGGCGGAAGCAACGGCCGAACTGTCCGACTTGAAGTGCCAGATATCTCGAATGGTCTCAGCAATCTTTGGTGAGTGACTTACTCAAATCTTAAACACTGCAAAACTCCTTGAATGACCATTTCGGTTGTTTCCTCTGACTCACCTTATGCTTAATAACGCAGGCCCCATGAGCACAAATCTCAAGCAGAACATGGTGATCAAGCTGAAGGCGGTTTATACTCTGGTGGAAAAGCTCTACACCGGGTCACAACGTGCCCTGGCCATTGTGTCTTTATCAAATGATGTTCCCTATCTCCTGCAAGATGTGCTGAAGCGGCTTGCTGTGCTACCTCAGCGGATCCAAGAGTTAAGACGAGCATCTGCAAGAGCCGGAGCTATAGCCGCATTGAGACGGGCCAAGGCGTGGCTTCCAGAACTAGACCCTGCTGACATTGCTCTTGGGTATCCAAGTTTAAAGGAAGATGGCACCGTGTTTAATGATAAAGATTTCACCGCCTGTGTGAAAGATATACGTCCGATGGCTACTCTTATTGGGAACGACACTGACCTCTCCAAGTGTCAGCCGGGTTATGACAAGGAGAATCGGAGAATCCCCACGCCGCCTTATGACGACGTCAGCTTGATCCCTCCAACCCGTAAGCACACCTTTGCTCCTGAAGTCGACCCAACCGGTTTAATAGATGATGAAGCTGAGTTTGAGGCCTTGAGTGGCATTGACTGGGCCTCATCATCCTTCCAGGACAAAGCAGCCGGCGGAGAGGCGGAGAAGGATAACCCGGAGGCTTCAAATCAACCCCAAGAGTAGATTATCAGGCGCCACCTGCTTATGTAGTTGTAGAAAAACAATGCCGCATCATTCAGACTCGGAGAGTCTTGTAGTAGAGTAAAAAATACCTTGAGTTTTGCTATGCCTTTGCGTATGCTTATGGCCTTTAGTACTTGCATAAGCTGCCGTCACTATATACTTTATATGAATCTGTTATGCCCTTTGCAGAAATACCTTGCATTGCCCTGTAGTGCTTACAGTTGTTTTTCCGGCTTATATAAACCAACCCCTGAGGGTAAACTTAACTCCTGAAAATTGGCACATACAAGTTCACCTGGTTCTTAACAACATGATGTAACTAATATTAATTCTGGAAGATTGTAATGTATTCCATTGTACCTTCAAGAGGGTCACAAGATATCTAATGTTGGCACTTGTAAAATATGATGAACAAAATTCAAGGGTTTCTGATTCAAATATGATCAGTGACCCGTTCCAAAGGGGTTGAGCTAAGATTCGGATACGATCTGTTAGCCCCCAGTGGCTGTGGCAATGCCGATCAAGTGGGTATCGACAGCTATGTTCTCTTTGGTTCGAATACGACCTATGTTTGAACAGGAAGCCCCCAAGTGACCATAAGAGTTGTTTAATGACGCTGATTCTAATACGATCCACATCAGACCCAAAAGGAGTTAAGCTATGATTCAGATATGATCAAGAAGCCCCCAAGTGGGTTTGGCAGTATGCCGATCAAGTGGGTATCGACAGCTATGTTCTCTTTGGTTCGAATACGACCTATGTTTGAACAGGAAGCCCCCAAGTGATCACGGCTAGATTCAGATATGATCATAAGTCGGACCAAAGGAAAGCCGGATTCAGATACGATCCGCTTCTCCTTGGTCATCTCCACCACCTGACAAGGAAAACACATAAACCTTTTTAGGAGTGGAAAAAAGGACAGAGGTCCTACTTTATTGCTTTATATAATATACATAGTATAAGTATATACACATTAGAGCCGACGGCTCAAGTATAATAAGGCCGACGATGAGCGATATTCCACGGCCGACAGGTCTCCTCCTCCGACTTACGTGAGTCTTTGTGTTCCCGAACGTCGATAAGGTAGTATGAACCATTGTTCAGATTCTTGTTGACCACAAAGGGTCCTTCCCAAGGAGGGGATAGCTTGTGCATGTCAGATTGATCCTGGATGAATTGGAGCACTAAGTCGCCTTCCTGAAAGGTTCTGGACTTAACCCGGCGGCTGTGGTAGCGGCGCAGGTCTTGCTGGTAAATCGCTGAACGGGCTATTGCCAAATCTCGCTCTTCATCCAACAGGTCAAGTGCATCTTGCCGAGCTTTTTCATTGTCTTCCTCAACATAAGCCGCCACACGGGGTGAATCGTGACGGATGTCACTTGGCAGGACCGCCTCTGCTCCATACACCATAAAGAAAGGCGTGTAACCCATAGATCTATTAGGTGTAGTATTGATGCTTGATTGAGGGTGAGCTACAGCTGAAACGTCAAGCCGAATATGCTCTCATTGACAGAACTCTTCCATAGCTCCTTTGGAAAGGTTAGTACCATTATCAGTTATGATGCTGTGTGGAAAACCAAAGCGAAAAATCACCTTTTTCATAAACTGGACTGCTGTGGCTGCATCACACTTACTCACTGGCTCCGTCTCCACCCACTTTGTGAACTTGTCAACCGCCACCAAGAGGTGAGTCTTTTTATCCTTAGATCTTTTGAAAGGCCCGACCATATCAAGCCCCCAGACTGCAAATTGCCAGGTAATTGGAATCATCCTCAATTCTTGAGCCGGCACATGGGCTCGTCGTGAGAATTTCTGACATCCATCACATTTACTGACCAGGTCTTCTGCATCAGCATGAGCTGTCAGCCAATAAAACCCATGACGGAAAGCTTTGGCCACAAGAGATTTGGAGCCGGCGTGATGACCACAATCGCCTTCATGAATCTCACAAAGGATCTCCTGACCCTCTGCAGGTGACACGCAACGTTGAATCGTGCCAGTGACGCTGTAATGATGTAACTCGCCATTGACAATTGTCATGGACTTAGACCGCCGGACAATCTGTCTTGCCAAGGTCTCGTCTTCAGGCAACTCTCCCCGGGTCATGTAAGCCAAATAAGGCACTGTCCAATCCGGGATAATGTGGATAGCCGCCACCAGCTGTGCCTCCGGGTCTGGTATTGCCAGATCTTCTTTTGTAGGTAACTTAACAGAAGGATTATGCAAAACATCAAGAAAGGTGTTAGGCGGCACCGGCTTACGCTGAGACCCCAGCCGGCTTAAGGCATCAGCCGCCTCATTATTTCTTCGATCAATGTGTTCCACTATGTAACCCTTGAAATATCCAGCCACAGCATCGACTTCACGACGGTAAGCCGCCATGATGGGATCTTTAGAGTCCCACTTGCCTGACACCTGTTGAACCACAAGGTTTGAGTCTCCTAAGCATCTTACCTGGCTCAAGTTCATCTCTTTGACCATCCGGAGACCATGGAGCAGGGCCTCGTACTCAGCCGCATTGTTAGTGCAAGGAAACATAAGCCGGAGCACATAACAAAACTTGTCACCTCGAGGGGAAATTAATACAACTCCAGCCCCTGAGCCTTCTAACTGTATGGACCCATCAAAGTGAATAATCCAATAAGTGTTATCGGGCTTCTCCTCAGGTGCCTGTAGCTCTGTCCAGTCGTTGATGAAATCCACCAAAGCTTCAGACTTAATGGCAGTACGCGGTACATACTTCAGACCATGAGGCCCGAGCTCGATGGCCCATTTGGCGACTCGTCCTGTAGCCTCTCTGTTCTGAATAATGTCTCCCAAGGGGGTAGAACTTACCACAGTGATAGGGTGACCTTGGAAGTACTGCTTCAGCTTCCGGCTTGCCATGAACACCCCGTAAACAAGTTTCTGCCAATGAGGATATCTTTGTTTTGACTCGATGAGTACCTCACTGACATAATAAACCGGATGTTCCTTACCAGTCTCCTTGCGCTCTACCACAATTGCCACACTGACGGCTCGTGAATTAGCAGCCACATATAACAGCAAAGGCTCTTTGTCAATGGGAGCCGCAAGAACTGGCGGCTCAGATAACGGCCTCTTCAAATCCTCAAAAGCAGCATTAGCAGCATCACTCCAGACAAAGGTGTCTGCCTTCTTCATTAATTGGTACAGCGGTAGTGCCTTCTCACCTAACCGGCTTATGAATCGGCTTAAAGTGGCAACACGACCCGCCAATCGCTGAACATCATTAATACATGCCGGTTTAGCCAAAGAAGTGATTGCCTTAATCTTCTCCGGATTAGCCTTGATGCCCCTGTTTGAGACCAAGAATCCCAAAAGCTTGCCTGCAGGCACACCAAATACACACTTCTCCGGGTTAAGCATCATTTTGTAAACCCGGAGATTGTCAAAGGTTTCTCTGAGATCAGATATCAAGGTTTCCGCCTCTCTGGATTTCACTACTATGTCATCCACATAGGCATGAACATTGCGCCCAATCTAATTGTGGAGACAATTCTGTACACAACGTTGATAAGTTGCCTGGGCACTCTTGAGCCCAAAAGGCATAGACACATAGCAGAAGGCTCCAAACGGGGTGATGAAAGCCGTCTTCTCCTGGTCCTTAACTGCCATCTTGATCTGATGATAACCAGAATAAGCATCCAAAAAGCTCAAACGCGCACAACCTGCCGTAGCATCAATGATTTGATCAATACGGGGGAGGGCAAAAGGATCAGCCGGACAAGCCTTATTTAAGTCCGTGTAATCCACACACATCCGCCAGGTGCCATTTTTCTTGAGTACGAGTACCGGGTTAGCCAACCACTCCGGGTGAAAAACTTCGACAATAAACCCAGCCGCCAAGAGCCGGGCGACCTCTTCTCCTATAGCTTTTCGTCGCTCTTCATTGAATCGCCGCAGAAACTGCCTGACTGGCTTATACTTTGGATCAATATTAAGAGTGTGCTCAGCGAGTTCTCTCGGTACACCTGGCATGTCAGAAGGTTTCCATGCAAAGATGTCCCGGTTCTCACGGATGAACTCGATGAGCGCGCTTTCCTATTTAGGATCCAAGTTGGCACTGATGCTGAATTGCTTAGATGAATTGCCCGGAGTAAAATCAACAAGCTTAGTCTCTGCAGCCGATTTAAACTTCATGGCCGGGTCATGCTCCGTAGTCGGCTTCTTGAGAGAAGTCATATCCGCCGGGTCAACGTTATCTTGATAAAATTTGAGCTCCTCTGCTACACAGACAGACTCGGCGTAAGCCGCATCGCCTTCTTCACACTCCAGGGCCACCTTTCGGCTTCCATGCATAGTGATGGTACCCTTGTAACCCGGCATCTTGAGCTGTAGATAAACATAACATGGCCGTGCCATGAACTTGGCATAGGCCGGCTGCCCGAACAAAGCGTGATATGGACTCTTGATTTTGACCACTTCAAAAGTTAACTTTTCCGCCCTAGAATCATGCTCGTCTCCGAAGGCCACCTCTAGCTCAATCTTGCCCACAGGATACGCCGACTTACCGGGCACCACTCCATGGAAGACGGTGTTGGAAGTCTTTAAATTCTTGTCAGTTAAGCCCATGCACCGAAAGGTCTCATAATAGAGGATGTTGATGCTGCTACCTCCATCCATGAGCACCTTAGTAAATTTATACCCACCAACCTGCGGTGCCACCACTAGGGCCAGTTGACCCGGATTATCAATCCGGGGAGGGTGATCCTCCCTGCTCCAGAAAATAGGCTGTTTCGACCACCTCAAGTAACGAGGGACAGCCGGTTCAACAGAATTCACAGCCCTCTTATGAACTTTCTGATCACGTTTACACAAACTTGTGGTGAATACGTGATACTGCCCACTGTTTAACTATTTTGGGTGGCTCTGATAACCCGACTGTTGCTGTTGCTGACCTCCTTGACCAGACTGCTGTTGATTATAACCACCCTGGTTTCCCTGAAAACCGGATCCTGAACCACCGCCTGGGCCATGAAAGCCGCCGGCTCCTGAGCCGCCGCTTGGGCCTTGATTGCCATCAAATGTATTAGAATTCTTGAAAGCTTTCATGATTGCGCAATCCTTCCATAAATGAGTCGCTGGTCGTTCCCGGGTGCCGTGTTTCGGGCAAGGCTCATTGATTAGTTGCTCAAGAGACGGTCCTGACCCACCAAACCGGGGTGGCTTCCCTTTGCGCTTTTGATTGTTACCCTGTGCATTGGCCACAAATTCTGGGTTACCGTCCGCCTTACGCTTATTGCCTCCTTGACTTGCCGGGTTATGCTGCTGACCCTTTCCATTGCCGTTCTTCTTTCCCTTCCCCGTCTTTTCATCATTAGACGCGGGGTCCTTGGTACTATCAGAATCGACATACTTGACTAAAGCCGCCATCAGCGTCCCCATATCGTTGCAATCACGCTTAAGGCGCCCCAGCTTCTGTCTCAGAGGCTCAAAGCGGCAATTCTTCTCCACCATGAGAACTGCTGAGCCGGCATCCATCTTATCAGACGAATGTATTATATCTTTGACCCGGCGCACCCAATGAGTCGTAGATTCACCTTCTTCCTGCTTACAATTTGTCAGATCCACAATTGACATAGACTGCTTGCAAGTATCCTTGAAGTTCTGGATGAAACGGGCCTTTAGCTCCGCCCATGAACTAATGGAGTTGGGTGGCAAACCCTTTAACCAAGAACGGGCCGTTCCGTCCAACATCATGGTGAAATATTTAGCCATCGCTTCATCACTAACCTCCAGCAGCTCCATAGCCATCTCGTAACTTTCAATCCACGCCCCAGGCTATAAATCGGCCGTATAATTCGGCACCTTCCGAGGTCCCTTGAAATCCTTGGGTAGACGTACATTACGTAGAGCCGGTACCAGACAAGGAACTCCTCCGGTTCTAGTAGCAACTCCCGCCTCAACGGAAGTTGTCGGGTAAGCCGGTGAGTTCTGTTGGGCTGCTAGCTGAGCCGCTAGCTGAGCTGCCCGCTCGTCCTCCTGACGTATCCGATCCTGAACCGGGTTATACCCGCCGGGCTGGTTCCGGCGCTGAGCGTTACTTGACAAGGCCTCTGACTCCATGTGTCTACTGTAACTCGGGCTCCGATTTTGACGAGGCGGGGCTAACCAGGGCGGAGGAGTCGAGTGAATCCTATCCCGGCTGTAGGAGTAGGTCTCTTGCTGAGCCAGGGCTGTTTGGACAAGTTCTCTGATCTTCCGGGTTTCCACCGCTGTCGGATCATCCCCATCTACTAGGAGAGCTGCCAAACGTGTTGATGCTGCGATTAAGTTCTCCATGGGGTTGGAGAAGTGACCCTGTGGTATTGGTACGTAATTGGGCGGTGCCATATTGCCATGAGGAGGTGCCATCCCCTGAGGCTGGACTGGACCTCCCGCTCCGGATGTAATAAGCTGATTCGCACTTGGCGGGTTACTTGGGCCGGCCACGGGTGTAGCAAAGAGATTCCGAGGATCATAATTTTGAGGTAAACGGGGCTGAGTTTTCTGATGTCTCCTCCTCATTACCTCATTAGATGCGTTTAAGCTCAACGTGAGCTGCAAGGCCTCTGCCTGAAGTTGTTGCACCCGTATGTCCAAAGCCGCCCGCTCTGCTGCTAATCTAGCGTCCTCAGCTGCTAAGGTTTCCTTGACTCGGGCGATCTCGTCGCGAACCTGTGCCACCTCTGCCTCATGCTCAAATTGGTTCGCAAGGATGACTGTAACAGTTAACAAAGCCGTAAGCTTATCCATGAGATCCATCAGCACCTGAGCCGATGAGCGCACGGGGCCTCCTGCCCCGGCTGCTCCTAACCCGGACGTTATCGCCACTGAGGCCGTAGAATTTTGGCCGGGTTGAGTACCAGCCATGAAGACTTCTGTCCAGTTTGGCGACTCTGAGAGGTCCGGAATAGTGCTGCCATCGGAACAGCCCCCAAGCACACCATCTTGAACTTGATACAGCGAATCTGTTGAGCCGGCGAATGAATCCCCGTCAGAGAGGACGGCCGGCTCACCATCACCTTCAGATCCTTCAGGAAGTTCACCTCCATGGATGCAACCCACAAAGGCACGCTTCACGACGGGTTGAGCTCGGGCGGGTTTCGCACGTTGAACCGTCTCGACGAGGTCGGTGCAGCTGTCTGGCTCAGGGCCCGGCTCACCAATCCGGCCGTTGAAGACGTGAATTCCGCCAAAGGGGACCCGGTAGCCGTACTCAATTGAGCCGGCGTCGGGGCCCCAGCCTTCGTCGTCGATGTAGATCTTGCCGTGACGACTCTTGGTCATCCGGCCAACTGCGTATCCCTTGAGCCCTTCGAAGCTACCCTTCAAGAACTCAAATCCACTGTGCGCTGGCCCCACGGTGGGCGCCAACTGTCGTGGAATTGTCACGGCAGATGTCCTCTTGCAAGGACTTGATCGTGGACCCATCGCAACTAGGAAGATTAAAGGGGTTAATTGGGACAAAGGACACGCGAGGTTTATACTAGTTCAGCCCCTTATGGTGAAGGAAGGCCTACGTCTAGTTTGGTTGGAATTGCTTGAGGTTTCGATGACCAGGGAGCGAGATGCACTAAGCCCGGTTCTCAATCTCTTGTTTCTTCTGTCCCTAAGCCGCCAGCGGGTCGTCCCCTTATATACACGGGTCGATGCTATACGGCTTACAGAGTCCCGGCCGGCTCATAAACAGTGTCCGGCTCGATGACTAGTTATTTCTACCTTACAATACAAGTCGCGCCCTCATGGCGGTTTATCACCATGGGCCCTAAATCGTCTGTGGGCCTTTAGACCCTTTACTGAACTGCCATCTTCACATCTTGGTCTTGGGCTTCAGATGGGCTTCTCTTTGCGTAACCCGGCCCCTCCTGGGTGGCTTACATAAATAATTATATCACCAACACCAGGGGCAGTCTTGAAAGCCGGCAGTTGAGTCTGTGATGAGTCGCCAGAAGAGGAGCGGGAAATCTCCCGCAAAGATGGAATCAAAATTGAGTGATTAATGAAAATAACTCGCTGGTAAATACAAGAGTTAAGGTTAAAAGAACCTCATTTTGCCGTTTCCGAGGAGTATTTGGTAAATCGGAGGATAAATCTTCGTCTCCACCGGTCCGGGTCTGGCGATGGCTCTCATGTTGCTGTCGTTTTAAGAGAAAATGAGGATCTAAATAAGCCAAGGGGTGTGAAAGCCTTACTTTCCGGGTTACCCGCCGAAGTTTCTGCCTCGGTAAAGGTTCTGAGTCGGAGGAAATAGTAGTTACCTCTCCTTCGACTGCTTGGCTGGCTCCCGTGTCATCCTGGCAATAGTCAGTGTCAATAAGGTTGTTAAAAAACAAGCCAAGAGAGTAAAGGGCTACCTCCCACTTAGAGGCATCATCCAGCTTCAGCAATTCAGAGGCACTTGGTTTCTTCCTAGACCTCCTGCTGGTCTTTTTGACGGCTCTTATCGTGGAATTGTCACGGTAGATGTCCTAGTGTGAGGACTTAGTTGTGAGGCCAACGCATCTATGTGGTAGCTTGAGAGGGGTTGAGCGGAATCGAGATACGCAACACAAGACAAGGATTTAGATAGCTTCGGGCCTCGGGAAACATCATCCGGTAACAACCCTACGTGCTGTTTATGGCTAGGTCTTATTATCATCACAAGGGAGTTGCCGTAAACCGGCTCTCCCAGTTATCCCTAACCCTTAAGATTATCCCCCCCCCTGCCCCTCTTTGGGGTGCCCTGCCCCTCCTTATATATGTTGAAGGGGCGGGTTACATGTAGAGTCCAACTCAGATTAAGACTTAAACTATTTTGACTTCATAAAGTCTTGGGCTTCATAACGTCTCGGGCTTCATAACCCCTGGCAACCGAGTTATCACTGTCTGCCGGGTTATGAGTGGTGCCGGTTTATGATGGTCTGCCGGCTTATGACTGTCTGCTGGTTTATGATTGTCTACTGAGTTATCATCTGACTTAACTCATGTCGGGTTATCATCTGACTTAACTCCTGCCGGGTTATCATCTGACTTAACTCCTGCCGGGTTATCATCTAACTTATCTGGACGACAGATGATCCGTACACATAGCGTCCATGATTAATCCACGGTGATTCCAGTGGCACTTTAATAACTCTCTCGAGGAGACCTTAAACCGGGGCGGCTCTTGTTTTTGATTCTCACGTAGACGTTGGTGCTTGGCCCTTCACGTGGGTGGCAGGCCTGTCTCTTCAAAGATGTGACAGCGCTACTGTTGCTGGATCAGCTGGATGGACTTGAACGCGTGTGTGCGGAGAGGGCCCGCGATTTGACAGCGGTGGCGCAGTGGAAGCCGGTGTCCACCTCGGCGGACTGCCCGCCCAAGAATCGATCTCCATCTCTGCTTATAAGTTGAATCGGCAGCAAAGAACTTGTCTGTCTCGGTGACTTGCGGCGGCACATCTTCTGACTCGCCGGGAATAAACGGTTGTGGTTCTGCTGGGCTAACTCCTCTTGTTCTGAAACAAGCGAGGATGATATTCCACTCATGCCGCAAACCGCTCCTATACCAACATTGAGAGTAGCGTTCCAGAATCCAAAAGACACGACGGCACAAACATCAAACTCTGCACTTCTTTGTATGATGAAAACTTCATCCAATCTCTGTCATCTGACCAAAATCATATGCAACTGAAGCATCCCAAATGTCTGTATATCTAGCCAAGTTCTTCCACTTAACAGCCCCTTCCATACTTGCAGGCAACCATGGTAGTGGCAGGTCAATGATAGCGACTTAACGCAGTCCCTGATTTGGAGGCGGGCGCAATAGAGGCACCGACGACTTGTCGAGTCGGGTCGCAGAGTGACACCTGAATTTGCGGCGGCTCGCTGGCGGCTTCTGCGTTCGAGTCACACGGACGGAGGTGACTGGCGGAATCAAGGCCGGATGAGGGCGGCTTGACAGCTGCGACTGCTGAGACCGAGGGCGAGAAGAACAGCTACGAGGTCGGCTCGCTGCAAGGAGTGAGTTCATGGCCACTGCAGTGGCGGCTTGATAGCGAGGTGAGGCAGGTACAACTCGCCGGCGGATTATGGCAGAAACAGGGGGGGCCGGCGGCTCACAACAAAGGCAAGGTCGGTTCAAGGTTGCAGGGGGAAAGGGGAGTAGAGCGACGGGTCAACGGTGATGGCCGAAGCCGGAGCAGCAGATGGCCGCGTGGAGTAGGACAAGGCGGGTCCGCGGTGGCGGTTTATCATCAGCAGCGTAAGGTGACTTGGGGGCGCCAGGCAAAACGGTGCGGCGGTGCCAGAGGTCAGCGCGGGAGACGGCTTGAAGTAGAAAGGTGCCAGGCAGAACGGTGCGCAACCATGGCCGGTTCAACGCGGGAGGCGGCTTGTGACTCGAAACGGAGCGCGGCCATGGCGACTTGGAGGTGGCAGCTCGGGGGCGCCGGTCTAAAGCAACAAGGCCGGCTCAAGGTTGCGGGATGGTGGTCCATGGCGATTTTGACAAGGCCATGATGGCCAGACGGGTCGCGGAGACGACGGCTTGTTGCCGGCCATAAAGGAAGTGCCCCAATGACCTTGTCGCGGTGACTCGATGGAGACAACTCGCCAGCAACAGTGACTCGCGGCAGACTTGGAGATGGCAGCCGGCTTGGAGCAGGCAGAAAACTTGCACGGCTTAACGCAGGGCTATTCTCCGACATCAGGGTAGCGACTCAAGACGAGGCGGCCCGCCGACGGAGGCTCAGGGCAGAGTGGCACCTGGCGGCTCGGACGACGCGGGGCATCTCACCCCTGCTGCGGTTGAAGATGGTGCCTTGAAGCTCTAATGCAGGATGGTGGCAACTTGATATGCCTTTGATAGCGATTCAGACTGTTGGTAAGCCGGCTCGCAGCTGTGGAGGCGACGACTGTTTGAGGATGCCGAGGCCAAGGAAACTGACCCGGCTGTGGTAGCTTGTAGCAGAGGTAAGGTCAGGCGAGGCCGTGGCGGAGTCTACTTGGCGGCTTTCAATGACGGCGTAAAGCGGAGGCGGTCGGCGGTTTTGAGCAGGGGCGCAACCGCGACGGCGGTTCAGAGAGGTGGCCCATGATACGAAGCCATAGCGGAGGCCGGCAGAAGGCGGCTTGCAACGAACCGGCAGACGACGAGGCGACGCATTTAACGCGACGATGCAAAGATGTACAGGGCCGGCCCGAGGCGACGTTGCACGGGGCAGCGCGGCATCCGCTTGAAGGCGACGAGACCGTGGAGGGAGATAACCCGGAAGGTGGTTTGAAGCTTAGCTGAACGCGAGGCCGGGGTGCAGGTTCGAAACCGGCGGGCGCTCGAAGAATTGGAATCCGACTAGAGGATGCGCCGGCATTGGAGGACGAGGCACCTCGAGGTGAGGTCGGAAGCGCTGATGGTGAAGGAGTCCATCAGCTTGATGACGAACCACCACGGAGGTGAAGCGGAAAAGCATGAGGACCGGCTCAAAACAGGTTTTGGCGGGCATAACCGAAGCAGAAGCAAGGGCCCTAGGCGGCTCGAGCAGCAGGTCGCCGGCCGGTGGCTCACAGCGGTAGCTGAGGCTACTCACGGGCAGCGTGAGGGCGGATCGACGCTCGACCGTGGAGCCACACGCTGGTGGTTTTTGCTTTGGTGGAACCAGCAAAGGAGGCCCGGCGCCCTCGGACAGGCGGCAACTCGGATCAGAGACCGGCTCGTGGATAATCCGCCCCTTCCATGTTTTTCCCCATTTTTTTCAACTGCGACGAGGCGGGGCGACTCAGAGGTGGCTTGTTCAATCATGGCCCGTTGGAATCTTCCTCTGATGTCTTCACGTGGTGGTTGACGCCGATGCTCGTAATACGCAGCAGAATTAACCCATGACTCTGATGTGTTGATAGTACTTGTGATTTGTCTCGATCCTCACGTCGGCCGCAGCAGAGATTTTGTTTCTTGGCGAAAACTTGCGTTTGGACCAGCATACAGCTCACCGCCCAAAAGAAAATCACTCGGCGACTCGCGGTGATGCAAAAGCAAAAACTGACCCTCTGTTGGATTCGACGGATCACCGAAGATGGGTGTGGGGGACTGATCGCAAAACCCTAAATTTCTTTTTCGACTTCACTCTCATGGATTGTGAAACCTTCATATGGAAAACTGCAAACTCCTCAATCCCTGGGGATATATCCCTCCAAGAACTCATCACCACCGTGCGCAGGCCCCAAAGTGGGCGCCAGGGAAATCACTTGGGGGCTATGGGTTCAAACCATAGTTACACCTCTTGATAGGCATAAGGGCACCAGGGAAATCACTTGGGGGCTTGGTCGTGTTTGAACCATAGCTACACCTCTTGATAGGCATAAGGCCACCAGGGAAATCACTTGGGGGCTTGGTTGTATTCGAACCATAGCTACACCTCTTGATCGGCGCAATGCCATAATCATGACTACTTGGGGGCTCTGGTCATATCCGAACCATAGCTTAAACCCTCTTGATCATACACATACATCATCATATATTGCGTCGTACATTGCATCATCATTACATCATCATAGCATGTATCATATGGGCACGGATATACCGGTTTATAGGGCAGAAATCGGTTTTCAAACCAGGTTATATTATTCAAATCTTTAATAGCCAATACGGCTGGATTTTTATTATGGTTATGAATAACCAATATTATGATTGAGGTTTTCAAAAGTCGCTTCAGCGCAATGGATATAATGTATTCTACGATGGAAGGAATAGTCCCGAGTCACTGCAGGCTTATGACCCAGAACTTGGGGGCTACGTTATTCAAATTGAGATTACATCAAATACACAAGTCTCATGTCGCTACAAGCATGCACCATGACACTTGGGGGCTAATGCAAAGTTATTTTTTGCTCACCTTATTGAAGACCCGACTCATCACATCGTAATGAGCCGGCCCTTGGGGGCTACCAATTGCTCCTGTCAACAATTCAAGGTACAAAGCTTTTAATCCATTATATTGAAGGGTTCACTGCTCAGTTGGCAAAAGCACAAGGCTCTTAACCTTGTGGACGTGGGTTCAAGCCCCATGATGGGGGTTACATCATATAATGTTATTCTCGATGAAGTATATATAAAATCCTATCTCAATATTATCTTACTGAGCTGGCCCTTGGGGACTACACGTTTTTGTTCAAAGTTTACATGATTATATTTATAAAGTCCCTGCTCATTATTGCATAATGACCCGGTACTTGGGGGCTACATATATACAATACTCAGTTTATAACTAATGATTGGGATGAACAAATCGGATTTCTTCAAGATTGTGATATTTATATTGAAGCAAGTCTTAAGTTGTTGCTATGCTACCTTCTTAAAGACTTGGGGGCTACAAGTGATAGGCATATAAGAGGTATATTTTCAAGCTTGATGTTAACTACAATTATGACCCAGTGCCATCAATATTTGTAAATCGACAAGGTTCTACATTCTTAAACCGGCAAGTTCTACATTCTTAAAGCAACAAGTTCTACATTCTTAAACCGGCTGAAGATCAAATGAGTATTTCAAGGACCAATATTTTTTAAGCATTGGGAGGTGAGTCAAAGGAATTATTATTCATAATATTTCTCTGTGACAAACCAATGTTAGCAAATTGATTATGAAGCTGGCCTATTTACCCGGATTTTCTAGAAGGAAATGACAAGAATTTAAGGATGCTCAGGATCAGTTTAACATGGATAAATCCAAATTAAACTGGGGGCTGATGTCGGGGATATACCCCGCGGTATGACCCGACCGGAGTTATAACCCGGCTGGGACCTGGTAACCCGGCAGGAGTTAAGTCAGATGATAAGTCGGCAGGAGTTAAGTCAGATGATAACCCGGCAGGAGTTAAGTCAGATGATAACCCGACATGAGTTAAGTCAGATGATAACCCGACAGGAGTTAAGTCAGATGATAACCCGGCAGGAGTTAAGTCAGATGATAACTCAGCAGACAATCATAAACCAGTAGGCAGTCATAACCCGATAGACCATCATAAACCGACAGACCATCATAAACTGGCACCAGTCATAACCCGGCAGACAGTGATAACTCGGTTGCCAGCGGTTATGAAGCCCGAGACGTTATGAAGCCCAAGATGTTATGAAGCCCATGAAGAGAAGTCAAAATAGTTTAAGTCTTAATCCGAGTTGGACTCTACATGTAACCCGCCCCTTCAACATATATAAGGAGGGGCAAGGCACCCCAAAGAGGGGGGAAATAATCTTAAGGGTTAGGGAAAACTGGGAGAGCTGGTTTACGGCAACTCCCTCGTGATGATAATAAGACCTAGCCATAAATAGCATGTAGGGTTGTTACCGGATGATGTTTCCCGGGGCCCAAAGCTGTCTAAATCCTTGTCTTGCGTTGCGTCTCTCGATTCCACTCAACCCCTCTCAAGCTACCACATAGATGCGTTGGCCTCACGACTAAGTCCTCACACTAGGACATCTACCGTGACAATTCCACGACAGCTCTCGTAGCAGCTTTAGCCTTTTTTGCGGCCTCATGGTCATATTTGACCTTCCAGAAGTCAGATTTAGCCTGGGGAAGGATAACATATTTAAGTTCATGCAATGTTTAAGTGCTGAAGGAAAAGAAATCAAAAAATTTACCTCTGGCGCTGGGTTAAGCTTGCAGAAAGGATTTAAACCCACTTTCTACAGTCTTCATATTTACTATTTACAAGTGTGGTTGCCATCTCAACGATACCCTCGTCGGTCAGTCGTAGAGAGCTATGGCGTAAGGGATCATATGTTCCTCCGGTATAGTTACACATCAAGCCGGATCGTCGGCTTAAGGGTATGATCCGCCATGCGACCCAGCAGCGGATTAAGTCGACTCCAGTTAAGCCGTTTCCTAGCAAGGCTTGAACTTTTCTGATTGTAGGGACAAGTTTCTTGCGTTCGGTGGTAGTAAGTTTATCAGGGAGTTGGTACTTTGAATCGAGGCGCTCAGGCCGATAACCCGGCAATGGATTCTCATCAGACGGAGAGATATCTTTGCAGTAGAACCATGTTTGGTTCCAGTCTTTAGGATGGCTTTGCAGAGCTACTTGAGGGAAGATGGCATCTCGTCTGTGTTGAATTGAAATCCCGCCAAGCTCCAAGTTGGGCCCATTTGTGAACTCGTTCTGCCGGTTCAAGTAGAAATACTCTCTGAAAAGCTCAACACTAGGCTCTTCTTGAAGGTATACCTCACAAAAGACTTGGAAGTTACAGATGTTTGATATGGAATTGGGTCCAATGTCTTGCGGATGGAGTTTGAAAAAGTGTAGGATATCTCTGAAGAATTTAGAGCCGGGTGGCGAGAAACCCCGGTTCATATGATCAGTAAATATGATAACTTCACCGTCCATAGGCTGAGGTTTCTCTTCGCCTGGGTCAGGAACACGGTAATGCATCACACTCTTATCTGGCAAATATCCAATGGTGACAAAATCCTTCAAGGTGTCCTCAGTGACTATGGATGAAACCCAGTTGCAGGTCATGATTGTTTTGGGCGACATGGTGAAAGGGCGACCTAAAAAACAGGAAAGAATTTGCCGGCTCAAGATGATTGTTAAAATTGCAAGTTAACAAGTACAGTGCATGTTTAGAATGGTAGCTTAAGCAAGGGCTAATGATATATGAAGTAACAATAAACCGACAGAATAAGCTGCCATGACTAAAGGCATTCAAGATTTACCAAGGCTATAATTTGCTAAGTGTTAGGACAAACAGGTTCCACAGGTTGAGGCTACAAATTTGGATCTATCGCTGTTCAGAAAAAGGAAATAAAATCAAAATCTATAGAGGTGACGGTGGAAAAGCAGAGGTGCCCTAGAGGGGATCTGTCGTGGTGGGGATATATTCCAGTGTCAAGAACAAGTGCTAAAACTACTACCGCACAAGATTCATATGGTTTTTGGATCTAATCTATGGAACTAAACAAGGAGAGAGAAGGGCGGCGACGAACGCTGACGAACACCAACAAAACCTAATGACAGATCTATGATGAAGAAAAGAGGGCTTACTGATGTTGTTAGGATAGCAGAGTGGTGCCGCAGTTTTCTGATCTACTCAGGGCGATGCAGCGGCCGGAGTTGAGGTTGGAGACAGAGGTCGACGGCGGCGAGGCTCGTCCGGGTCGGTGCATCGCGAGGAGGAAGAAAGGAGAAGGAGAAGAATGAAAGATGACTATATGGTCCTATTTATAAGGAAACAGAAAAACAGGCAGGCGCAAAACACGAGGAGGCCAAATGATGGTTATCCAGCTAATTGGATGCCTTGATTTTCGGAAAGACATTAAAAAGATCCGTTAAAGATGACGTCGTGGCGGGTTTCCGAAATTCTTGGAGATGACGTCATGGCGGGTTATAAGGTTTTCACAACAGATGTGGAAGGATTTTTTTCTAAGTGTAGAAGATTGACATGAACAAGTTCAAATCAACCTGGGGCCTAATGTTGGGGATATAACTATTAGGTATGACCTGCCCAGGAGGGGCCGGGTCATCCCTATGACGATTCATCACAATGAAGCCCAAGATCATATGGCGGTTCATAGATAGGCTTGGTAGAGGGCCCAGACCCGAAGGCGGCTCAAGGCCCATGGATATAAACCGCCATGTATGTAAACCTGTACTGTAAGGCATGTAAGAAAGGTCACCGAGCCGGATACGTTGTATAAGCCGGCCGGGACTCTGTAGCCTGCAGGGCGTCAACCCGTGTATATAAGGGGACGACCTAGCGGCTGCTTAGGACAAGAAACAACATATCAAGAGCCGGGTCAAGCGTATTCGCTCCCTGCTCATCGAAACCCTAGCAATACCACCTACAACTGGACTAGGCTTTTACCTTCGCCATAAGGGGCCGAACCAGTATAAAACTCCTCGTGTCCTTTGTCCTGATTAACCCCTTTAAGCTAACCTCATCGCTATGGCTCCACGACTAAGTCCTCACACTAGGACATCTGCCGTGACAATTCCACGACACATAGCATGAAACATATGGATCCAAATCAGCCCCTTACGAAGCAACGCATAAACTGGGGTTTAAGCTTCTGTCACTCTAGCAACCCATCATCTACTTATTACTTCACAATGCCTTCCCCTAGGCCCAAACAATGGTGAAGTGACATGTAGTCGACGTTCACATGACACCACTAGAGGAGAGACAACATACATCTCATCAAAATATCGAACGAATACCAAATTCACATGACTACTTATAGCAAGATGATACGTCTCCAACGTATCTATAATTTTTGATTGCTCCATGCTATATTATCTACTGTTTTGGACATTATTGGGCTTTATTATCCACTTTTATATTATTTTTGGGACTAACCTATTAACCGGAGGCCCAGCCTAGAATTGCTGTTTTTTTGCCTGTTTTAGGATTTCGAAGAAAAGGAATGTCAAACGGAGTCCAAACGGAATGAAACCTTCGGGAACTTGATTTTTAGGAAGATTATGATTCGGGAGACTTGGACCCTACGTCAAGAAAGAAAAGAGGAGGCCACGAGGTAGGGGCGCGCCTGCCTACCCTAGGCGCGCCCTCCACCCTCGTGGGCCCCCTGTTGCTCCACTGACGTACTCCTTCCTCCTATATATACCTACGTACGACCCCCAAACGATCAGAGACGGAGCCAAAAACCTAATTCCACCGCTGCAACTTTCTGTATCCACGAGATCCCATCTTGGGGCCTGTTCCGGAGCTCCGCCGGAGGGGGCATCGATCACGGAGGGCTTCTACATCAACACCATAGCCTCTCCGATGAAGTGTGAGTAGTTTACCTCAGACCTACGGGTCCATAGTTAGTAGCTAGATGGCTTCTTCTCTCTTTTTGGATCTCAATACAATGTTCTCCCCCTCTCTTGTGGAGATCTATTCGATGTAATCTTGTTTTTGCGGTGTGTTTGTTGAGATCGATGAATTGTGGGTTTATGATCAAGTCTATCTATGAATAATATTTGAATCTTCTCTGAATTCTTTTATGTATGATTGGTTATCTTTGCAAGTATCTTCGAATTATCAGTTTGGTTTGGCCTACTAGATTGATCTTTCTTGCAATGGGAGAAGTGCTTAACTTTGGCTTCAATCTTGCGGTGTCCTTTCCCGGTGATAGTAAGGGCAGCAAGGCACCTATTGTATTGTTGCCATCAAGGATAACAAGATGGGGTTTTCTTCATATTGCATGAGTCTATCCCTCTACATCATGTCATCTTGCTTAAGGCGTTACTCTGTTTTTAACTTAATACTCTAGATGCATGCTGGATAGCGGTCGATGAGTGGAGTAATAGTAGTAGATGCAGGCAGGAGTCGGTCTACTTGTCTCGGACGTGATGCCTATATACATGATCATACCTAGATATTCTCATAACTATGCTCAATTATGTCAATTACTCAACAATAATTTGTTCACCCACCACCGTAGAATACTTATGCTCTTGAGAGAAGCCACTAGTGAAACCTATGGGCCCCGGGTCTATCTTTATCATATTGATCTCCTACTACTTATTTATTTCCTTTGTTATTTACTTTGCCTTTATTTTACTTTGCATCTTTATCATAAAAATAGCAAAAATATTGTCTTATCATATCTATCAGATCTCACTCTCGTAAGTGGCCTTATAGGGATTGACAACCCCTATTTGCGTTGGTTGCGAGGATTTATTTGTTTTGTGCAGGTGCGAGGGACTCGCGCGTAGCCTCCTACTGGATTGATACCTTGGTTCTCAAAAACTGAGGGAAATACTTACGCTACTTTGCTGCATCATCCCTTCCTCTTCGGGGAAAACCAACGCAGTGCTCAAGAGGTAGCACAAGACTTCTCCCATGTCTTCAGGAACGAACGTAACTACTCACAAATCATATTCATGTTCATAATCAGAGGGGTATTAATATGCATAAAGGATCTGAACATATGATCTTCCACCAAGTAAACCAACTAGCATCAACTACAAGGAGTAATAAACACTACTAGCAACCCACAGGTACCAATTTGAGGTTTTGGGACAGAGATTGGATACAAGACATGAACTAGGGTTTGAGATGAGATGGTGCTGGTGAAGATGTTGATGGAGATTGACCCCCTTCTGATGAGAGGATCGATGGTGATGACGATGGTGCTGATTTTCCCCTCCTAGAGGGATGTTTCCCCGGCAGAACAGCTCCGTCGGAGCCCTAGATTGGTTCCGCCAAGGTTCCGCCTCGTGGCGGCGGTGTTTATTCCCGCAAGCTTGCTTATGATTTTTTCCAGGGAGAAAGACTTCATATAGCCAAATATGGGCACCGGAGGCCTGGCAGGGGGCCCACGAGACAGGGGCGTGCCCAGGGGGTAGGGCGCACCCCCACCCTCGTGGATGGTGGGTGTCCCCCCTCTGGTGCTTCCTTCGCCCAATATTTTTTATATATTCTAAAAATGACTCCCGTGGAGTTTCAGGACTTTTGGAGTTGTGCAGAATAGGTCTCTAATATTTGCTCCTTTTCCAGCCCAGAATTCCAACTGCCAGCATTCTCCCTCTTCATGCAAACCTTGTAAAATAAGAGAGAATAGGCATAAGTATTGTGACATAATGTGTAATAACAACCCATAATGCAATAAATATCGATATAAAAGTATGATGCAAAATGGACGTATCAGTCATACACTTAATGTAAATGGTTTATTGAATCTCGATCGTAGTGATACACATATTCATAATATTGATGCCAAAAGATGCAAAGTTGATAATGATAGTGCAACATACTTGTGGCACTGCCGTTTAGGTCATATTGGTGTAAAGCGCATGAAGAAACTCCATGCGGATGGACTTTTGGAATCACTTGATTATGAATCATTTGATGCTTGCGAACCATGCCTCATGGGCAAGATGACTAAGACTCCGTTCTCCGGAACAATGAAGCGAGCCACTAACTTATTGGAAATAATACATACCGATGTATGCGGTCCGATTAGTGTTGTGGCTCGCTGCGGGTATCGTTATTTTCTGACCTTCACAGATGATTTGAGAAGATATGAGTATATCTACTTAATGAAACATTTGAAAAGTTTAAAGAATTTCAGAGTGAAGTGGAGAATCATCATAACAAGAAAATAAAGTTTCTACGATCTGATCACGGAGACGAAATATTTGAATTACGAGTTTGGCCTTCAGTTGAAACAATGTCGAATAGTTTCGCAACTCATGCCACCTGGAACACCACAGCGTAATGGTGTGTCTGAACGTCATAACCGTACTTTATTAGATATGATGCGATCTATGATGTCTCTTACCGATTTATCACTATAATTCTGGGGTTATGCATTAGAGACAGCTGCATTCACGTTAAATAGGGCACCGTCTAAAAATCCGTTGAGATGACACCGTATAAACTGTGGTTTAGCAAGAAACCTAAGCTGTCATTTCTTAAAGTTTGGGGTTGCGATGCTTATGTGAAAAAGTTTCAGCCTGATAAGTTCAAACCTAAATCGGAGAAGTGTGTCTTTATAGGATACCCAAAAGAAACTGTTGGGTACACCTTCTATCACAGATCCAAAGGCAAGATCTTTGTTGCTAAAAATGGATCCTTTCTAGAGAAGGAGTTTCTCTCGAAAGAAGTGAGTGGGAGGAAAGTATAACTTGATGAGGTAATTGTACCTTCTCCCAAATTGGATAGTAGTTCATCATAGAAATCAGTTCCAGTGATGCCTACACCAATTAGTGAGGAAGTTAATGATGATGATCATGAAACTTCGGATCAAGTTAGTACCGAAACTCGTAGGTCAACCAGAGTACGTTCCGCACCAGAGTGGTACGGTAATCCTGTTCTGGAGTTCATTTTACTTGACCATGACGAACCTATGAACTATGAGGAAGCGATGATGAGCCCAGATTCCGCAAAATGGCTTGAGGCCATGAAATCTGAGATGGGATCCATGTACAAAGAACAAAGTATGGACTTTGATTGACTTGCCCAATGATCGGCGAGCCATTGAAAATAAATGGATCTTCAAGAGGAAGACGGACGCTGATAGTAGTGTTACTATCTACAAAGCTCGAATTGTCGCAAAAAGGTTTTCGACAAGTTCAAAGTGTTGACTGCGATGAGATTTTCTCACTCGTATCGATGCTTAAAAGTTTGTCTGAATCATGTTAGCAGTTGCCACATTTTATGAAATCTGACAAATGGATGTCAAAACTGTGTTCCTTAATGGATTTATTAAAGAAGAGTTGTATATGATGCAACCAGAAGGTTTTCTCGATCCTAAAGGTACTAACAAAGTGTGCAAGCTCCAGTGATCCATTTATGGACAGGTGCAAACCTCTCGGAGTTGGAATATGCGCTTTGATAATATGATGAAAGCATATAGTTTTGTACAGACTTGCGGTTATTTGACTCCATTTTTGCTATGTGATGCACATATATATTTGATTATCTGGTATGAGCAGACCCTCGTCAGATCATGTCAATGAGTATATAATTGATGATAAAAAAATCAATTTTCTCTCATAAATAAATAGTTGGTGATCTTCAAAGGGGAAAACATATTATGGTTATGAATTTTCAGGCCTAGTCACGTTAACGCATGCATTTGGTTGATCAAAAGGATTTAGTAGTGGCCGATCAACCAGTTTGCTAATGGAATAAATCGTGTGTGCATGCACGGTTCAACCGGTCAACAACTATCCAGGCAAACGTTTGGTGTGTTGAAGTAGTAAAATCTTATACAGACCTGCTGCTAGTTGGACGTGTTGATGTTGGTACAAAACCAAGGTCCGTGGTCGCTAGTGATAGAGAAAATCGATCCGTTGGGCTTGACTAAATCCACGAAGAGATAAGTATTGGCCAAGGAGTTTGTTGCTTTTTAGTTCAACAACGCCGAGAGATTAGAGATAAGATTTGTTTAATTGTTACTAACGGCAGCGGCGACGACGCTAATCTCTTGTGCTTATCTTCCTATCTATTCGCATAGCTAGCCGGTGGAGACGATGCTATAAAAAGGCTGCTCGAGTGACTGCGAAGGAGGTTCAGTTCACTCGCAACGCACACGCCATTTACACGCTCATTTCACTGCCGTTCACCGTACCCCCCCCACACACACACTTCATATCACCTTCATTCCATATACACACATCTCCATTTCTTTGTCCGGCGTTCCCCTCCGTGACCGGCGTCGATGGCACAGCCATATGGTGAGTAAATCATATGAAGGTTGCATATGATCACTTATTTCCTTTATTTCTTTTCTTCTCTTTGTTCATTCTTTTGCGACGTCTCGCGGCTCTACATGGCGATCTAATCGTCGCCGCGGATGTTTCATTGCTCGATCTAGAAAAAGAATTTTATGGCGTCTCGCGGCTCTACATGGCGATCTAATCGTCGCCGCGGACGTTCCATTGTTTGATCTATAAAAAAAATTCAACGGTGTCTCGCGGCTCTACATAGCGATCTAATCGTCGCCGTGGACGTTCCATGGCCCGATCTACAAAAGAGTTTGGTGGCATCTAGTGGCTCTACATGGCGATCTAATCGCCGCCATAGGTGTTTCACGGTCTGACATGAGGAAAAAAGCGGCATTGCATCCCGTGGCTCTACATGGCGATCAAATCGTCGCCACGGATGTGTTACGGTTTGATATGGAAAAAGAAAAAGGAACGTTATAACGTCTCGCAGCTCTACCTGACGCTTCAATCGTCGCCGGAGACATTTCATGGCCAAGTGATTTTCATGCATTTTGGGTTTATCCATCAGTGAAGGCTATGGATTCATGTTGACAGACAAAACTGTATATAGGTGTGGAGTTACAAGGGAAAGAAATATAGCTGCACAAAAGCCAACATCATGCATGGTTCAGTATGTGTACATTTAGAGCACAGAGTCAAGGAGATCACGTGACATACAAAGGATGATTTCTCATCATGAGATAATCCAATATTAATAAAGATGTGGCCATCTACACCGGAATAAACAAGACGCCATTGACGAAATTTTGCAGAATCATGTTTCTCAAACAAACGAGGGTTCATCTTCAAGTCCACGCTCAGTACACTTTCTTCCGTGACCGACGAGGCCAGAACTCACATACACTTCCTGACCGACGAGGCGGGATACATGATGTTTGTGACCGACGAGGCCGAACTATCCATTTAATTTTATCCGTGAGACTTGATCTACATCCCATGTTTGGTTGATGCATGAATCCATAAGTTTTGGCATGGCGAGTTTATTATTTGTCTTGGAGCACTTGCATGTTCTTTTTGCCTTGGAGACAGAAGCCATGAGTTTGATAATGATGATGACCGTTTGAGGCAGTTTAATCGGAGGTCTTTCATAGATATGCTATGAATGTAATTAACTAGGGATCCCTTCGAGGCCCTAGGAGTCAAGAATTATGCAATTGTCTTTTGTATGTCAGATGTTGTACCAAGAGCATGTAAAATGAGATTTGTATATCTTCAGCAATAAAGATTTACAAGTTTTCATTTTGTGTGTTTATTTTATTTTTATTTGTATACACTCGTATACTGGCACGCCTGCACCTAAAATGCCAACGCGGATAAATTTAAATATTTGTCTTGCGAAAACAGCGGTGAAGCATGTATTTACAAGAAAGTGAGTGGGAGCACTACAGCCTTTCTGATAAGTATATGTGAGTGACACATTGTTGATTGGAAATGATGTAGAATTTTCTGGAAAGCATAAAGGAGTGTTTGAAAGTAGTTTTTCAAAGAAAGACCTCGATGAAGCTACTTACACATTGAGCATCAAGATCTATAGAGATAGATCAAGACGCTTGATAAGAGTTTTTTCAATGAGTACATACCTTGACAAGATTTTGAAGTAGTTTAAAATGGAACAGTCAAAGAAAGAGTTCTTGCCTGTGTTGCAAGGTGTGAAGTTGAGTAAAGACTCAAAACCCGACCACGACAAAAAATAGAAAGAGAATGAAAAGTCATTTCCTATGCCTCAGTCATAGGTTCTATAAAGTATGCTATGCTGTGTACCAGTCCTATTGTATACCTTAGCATGATTTTGGCAAGGGAGTACAATAGTGATATACAAGTAGATCATTGGACAGCGGTCAAAATTATCCTTAGAAGACTAAGGAAATATTTCTCGGTCATGGAGGTGATAAAAGAGTTCGTCGTAAAGAGTTACGTCGATGCAAGCTTTTGACACTGATCTAGATGACTCTAAGTCTCGATCTAGATACATATTGAAAGTGGGAACAATTAGCTAGAGTAGCTCCGTCCATAGTTTTGTAGACACGGAAATTTGCAAAATACATACGGATCTGAATGTTGCAGACTCGTAGACTAAACTTCTCTCATAAGCAAAACATGATCACTCTTTGGGTGTTAATCACATAGCGATGTGAACTAGATTATTGACTCTAGTAAACCCTTTGGGTATTAGTCACATGAAGATGTGAACTAATCACATAAAGATGTGAACTATTGATGTGAAATCACATGACGATGTGAACTAGATTATTGACTCTAGTGCAAGTGGGGGACTGAAGGAAATATGCCCTAGAGGCAATAATAAAGATGTTATTTATATTTCCTTGTATCATGATAAATGTTTATTACTCATGCTAGAAACGTATTAACCGGAAACTGAGTACATGTGTGAATACATAGACAAACAAAGTGTCCCTAGTATGCCTCTTCTTGACTAGCTCGTTAATCAAAGATGGTTATGTTTCCCTGACCATAGACATGTGTTGTCATTTGATGAACGGGATCACATCATTAGAGAATGATGTGATGGACAAGACCCATCCGTTAGCTTAGCACTATGATCGTTTAGTTTATTGCTATTGCTTTCTTCATGACTTATACATGTTCCTATAACTGTGAGATTATGCAACTCCCGAATACCGGAGGAACAATCAGTGTGCTATCAAATGTCACAACGTAATTGGGTGATTATAAAGATGCTCTACAGGTGTCTCCGATGGTGTTTGTTGAGTTGGCATAGATCGAGATTAGGATTTGTCACTCCGTGTATCGGAGGGGTATCTCTGGGCCCTCTTGGTAATGCACATCACTATGAGCCTTGCAAGCAATGTGACTAATGAGTTAGTCACGGGATGATGCATTATGGAACGAGTAAAGAGACTTGTCGGTGACAAGATTGAACTAGGTATGATGATACCGACGATCAAATCTCAGGCAAGTAACATGCCGATGACAAAGGGAACAATGTATGTTGCTATGCGGTTTGACCGATAAAGATCTTCGTAGAATATGTAGGAGCCAATATGAGCATCTAGGTTCCGCTATTGGTTATTGACCGGAGATGTATCTCGGTCATGTCTACATAGTTCTCGAACCCGTAGGGTCCGCACGCTTAACGTTCGATGACGATTTGTATTATGAGTTATGTGATTGGATGACCGAAGTTTGTTCGGGGTCCTGGATGAGATCACGGACATGACGAGGAGTCTCAAAATGGTCGAGAGGTAAAGATTCATATATTGGAAGGCTATATTCGGACATCGGAAAGGTTCCGAGTGAGTCGGGTATTTTTCGAAGAACCGGGGAGTTACGAGAATTCACCGGGGGAAGTATTGGGCCTTATTGGGCTTTAGTGGAAAGGAGAGAAGGGACACAAGGGGAGGCAACGCTTCCCCCATGGGCTGGTCCGAATTGGACTAGGAGGGGGCGGCGCCCCCCTCTTTCCTTCTCCCTCTCAATTTCCTTCCTTCTTCTCCTACTTGGACTAGGAAAGGGGGAAACCTACTCCTACTAGGAGTAGTAATCCCCCCCTTTAGGCGCACCCCTTGAGGCCGGTCGTCCTCCTCCCCTCCTTTATATATGGGGGAGGGGGCACCCCGTAGACACACAAGTTGATCTTTTAGCCGTGTGCGGTGCCCCCCTCCACAGTTACACACCTCGGTCATATCGTTGTAGTGCTTAGGCGAAGTCCTGCGTTGGTAACTTCATCATCACTGTCACCACGCCGTCATGCTGACGGAACTCTCCCTCGGCCTCAACTGGATCAAGAGTTCGAGGGACGTCACCGAGCTGAACGTGTGCAGATCGCGGAGGTGCCGTACATTCGGTACTTGGATTGGTTGGATCGCGAAGACGTTCGACTACATCAACCGCGTTACTAAATGCTTCTGTTTTCGGTCTATGAGGGTACGTAGACACACTCTCCCCTCTCATTGATATGCATCTCCTAGATAGATCTTGCATGATCGTAGGTAAATTTTTTGAAATACTGCGTTCCCCAACAGTTGGTTCGATTTGTGTTCGCTACTTTGATAATTTGATATATGGGTGGACCGGTGCTTAGGTGTTGTTCTTACTTGAACAAATCTCCTACTTATGATTAACCCCCCCCCCCCCCCCCCCCCCCCCCCCCCCCGCAAGCATCCGCAACTACGAGAAAAGTATTAAGAATAAATTCTAACCATAGCATTAAACTCTAGGATCCAATCGGTCCCTTATGGAATAGCGCATAAACTGGGGTTTAAGTTTCTGTCACTCTCGCAACCCATCATCTATTTGCTACTCCATAATGCATTCCCTTAGGCCCAAATATGGTGAAGTGTCATGTAGTCGACGTTCACATGACACCACTAAGAGAATAACAACATACATACCATCAAAATATCGAATACATATCAAATTCACATGATTACTTGCAACATGATTTATCCCGTGACCTCAAGAACAAAGGTAACTAGTCACAAACAATAAACATGCTCATGACCAGAGGGGTATTAATATGCATAATGGATCTGAATATATAATCTTCCACCAAATAAACCATATAGTAATCAACTACAAGATGTAATCAACACTACTAGTCACCCTAGCACCAATCTATAGTTCCGGTAACAAGATTGAATATAAGAGATGAACTAGGGTTTGAGCTGAGATGGTGCTAGTGAAGATGTTGATGGAGATTGCCCTCCCCAAGATGGGAGAGTTGTTGGCGGTGATGATGACGATGATTTCCCCCTCCGGGAGGGAAGTTCCCCCGACAGAATCGTCCGCCGGAGGGCAAAAGTACTCCTGCCCAAATTCCGCCTTGAGGCGGCGGCGCTTCGTCCCGAAAGTCCTCCTCTTATTTTTTTTTCTAGGTCAAAACCACTTATATACCAGAAGATGGGCACCGAAGGTGGGCCGAGGAGGCCACAACCCACCAGGGCGTGCTTGGGGGGCATGGCGCACCCAGGTGGGTTGTGCCCACCTGGTGCCCCCCTCTGGTGTTTGTTGGCTCCAATATTTCTTAAATAATCCATAAAAAATCTCGGTGAAGTTTCAGCTCATTTGGGTGGTCTGACATAGTTTTTCTAGGTCCAGATTTTCAGCTGCCGGAATTCTCCCTCTTGGTGTGTTCCTTGCAAATTATGAGGAAAAATGCATTAGAATTATTCCAAAAAGCATTATAATGAATAAAAACATTATAAATAACAGTAAGAAAATATGATGCGAAATGGACGTGTCAAAGCCCCATAGTCATCATGAAAAAAAAACAAGGACACAAAGTGGACCTCAGTCAAAGGAGTCTCCTTCTTTCTCACCGGGAAACCACCTAAAGCCTCTGCCGATCAAGGAGACGATGCCTTCATCCCGAGGTGCCGCCAAGAAAACCTCGATCAATTAAGTCCCTGTCTTGGACATTGGGATGTCGCCAAACAACCTCTGGTGAGGATACTTCACATTTATCGCCAAAGCTCCACCAAGCAACTTCGGCAAATGGAGTCTTCATCTTCGTCATCAAACTCACACCAAGTGGCCTCCTCCCAGGAGACTCCGCCTTCGTCCCCAAAGTGCCACATCGGACTCCAGCAAAGCCGGTTCCCGTCTCCGTCACCAGAATGCCGCCAAAGACATGTTTAGCAAACCAAAACTCTGTAACCAATGATACCCAATGGTACGAGCAAAATTGCCTTCTCGATGCCGATGAGGCTCCACGTCTCTTAGGGAAGTACTTAGAGGTCGTCAGCAGGCCAAGGTCATTAGCATCCAATCAACGGAGGACCCAGAGGGTTGCTCTGTGCCATGTCCATACACAGCCTCCTCTTGAACGTTGTCTATTTGATCCTCTGCGATGAACCAAGTGGCAGTTTGCCGTGAGTACCACCGCTCAACCCCTCAGTCGAAAAAGCGTGGCAAAAGATCGCTAGCCATCACGCCTAGAGAAAGAGGGTACAAATGAGTGAGCGTGGAACAAAAGGCTCGAGGTATGGGCTCCTCTCCAGGTGCCATGCGAAAATTTGATAATATACCATTTTTAATTAGTTAATCATTTTCTATTTTTGCCCCTATTTTTGCCATGCCAAAGTTGCCCCCGTGGAAAATGATCAAATGTCCCACCCCGAAACGCCCACCAAAGAAATTCGATGGCGGTCTCCTGCTCCTCTTCCTCCATCTTGGGCTCCGCCAAAGCCCTAGCTTCCTTCCATATCTCCCACCTCGCCCCCCAAAGAACAGGTACGAATCTTCCGCCTCTCTTTCTCTTGCGAGTTTTCGTACTACAGGGTTCTTGCCCATGCGTAGTTCCCCCAATCTGTTTCCCTTATAAATCTTGTACTAGTACACAACATAATTGGGGTCAAATTATTTCACACTCGCTGTCAGGCTTTCAGATTCGTTGCCACATTGGTACCTACTCATAACCCAAGAACTCAGGAACCCTAAGAATCCACTGCGATTTCACTAGTATTAGCCGTTCCTCGGAACCCACCGCTCACAGTTGGAAAAACTCTTAAGATCTTGTATCAAATGAAGAATTTAGGATTTCTATTGCGATATTTGAACCTGATTTGGGATTCTTGATTCAGCATCAGCCCGCTTGCGCCTGCAGTGTATCAAGATGTGCTCTGCTCCGGCTGCGCCAGGGGGGTCAAAGAAGACCGTCTGGGTATGGACAGAGAACCGGCAGGTGATGACGGCTGCCGTAGAGAGGGGTTGGAACACTTTCCTCTTTGGATCCAAAGATGTCGGCAAGGACTGGTCATGTGAGAGCAATTTTTTGGCTGTTCCAAGCAGGGATACTATGTCATTTAGTTGAAATGGACGAATGTCTTTGATACCCAATGCCTGAAGGCCCTAACCGCTAAGCCAATTAAATTTGAGTGTGTCTGTGTGTGCTGCAGCAACTGCTCGCATCCATCCTCTCTTAAGCCAATTAAATTTGAGTGTGTCTGTGTGTGCTGCAGCAACTGCTCGCATCCATCCTCTCTTTATTGACGGCCTGGAGATTTTCGATGAGGGGAACCAAAAGGTTGCTGCAATTTCTGAAATCTCTTCCCCAGGTGGGCTGCAACTCATACAGCCAGACAATGTGGAAGTACAGAACACCGTGATTCATTTCCGAGGTGATTGGCAGGTCAGACAATCGAGCACCTCAATATCACCATATCATGTTTGAATCTCTAACCCATTTGTAATTTTCTCTTAAGTCCTGACTTACATGGTATATATGTTAGTTTGAACTGGCACAGTGAGATAAACCATCATACTTGAGCTCTTGCAATACTAAGCTCTAAAATTTTTAGTCATCCTTTACCATCTTATTATGTGTTTCAAGAACTCCCTTGTATCTGTGATGAGTGTGCATATGTGAATACACACCTGATATTGTCTATGAAATTGTGTGTCCTCTTTTGCTGTTTCATGCCTGCCAGGTAACTTGTAAACAGTACTCTGCAAACCCACGTCACCCATAGGAAGCACTAACTGGTGTCCTCTTTTGCAAATTCCATAGGTTATACCAGCAGAAAATATAGTTGCTGCCTTCCAAGGATGTGCAGGAATTGTATTGGCTGTTTCGACAAACTCAACTGAGGCTCAAGTTTTTCTTGAGGTAATTATGGAGAGATTTGGACATACAACAGCATATCTTGCATATAATGATGTTATATATTGTCAGTGACTATACTGGATGAGATTGTTTCATAATTTATGATGCCCATTTTGCAGGCCTTGGAGCAAGGGCTTGATGGAGTTGTACTTAAAGTAGAGGACATGGATGATATTATTAAACTCAAGGTATTTCATCACAATTCTGTTCGAACTTCTTTGGTGTGTCTAGGGCACATCTAGATGTGCTCTAGTTATTGCACATCTAAGTGAGTGAATCAAGCATAAAAGAAAAAGAAAAAAGAGAAAGAAAGTATTCACACGAATCTTAATGTAAGATCAATGACATATGACTTAGATGTGCAATACTTATGGCACATCTAGATGTGCTTTAGCAAAACTGTAACAAGTAAATCCCTGTCTGGGCAAATAATGATCCCATTTAAAATTAGATATATTGCTCGCTATGTGCACATATCTAGATTTTAGTATACAAAAGGCAGTATTTTGCTATGGTCACTGATTATCGTCTATCTGATCGTATGATTTACCCGTTGTTATTTCTTTCCTCCTTTAATCACTCAGGATTATTTTGACAGAAGGAACGAGGCAAAGAGCCAGTTACAGTTGACAAAGGCTACTGTATCAAAGGTTGAAGTTGTTGGTATGGGCGATCGTGTTTGTGTGGACCTCTGTAGTATCATGCGACCCGGTGAAGGCCTTCTGGTTTGTGTAATTTCTCACCTTTTCACTGTCGAGGAACATATAAAGAAAACAACACTACTAATATCCTACTCCTACTACACACGATTGGTTAAAAGCATACACATGGATGTGACGATGGATGCCATTTTTTTTCAGGTCGGTTCCTATGCAAGAGGAATGTTCCTTGTTCACTCGGAGTGCTTGGAGACAAACTACATTGCTAGCAGACCTTTCAGGGTCAATGCAGTAAGATATCAATCATTTAGAGTGCAGTAAGCTATCTCAGATATTGCATTACAGCAGGCTTCACTACGTATGTCCTTTCCATTTTTAGGGGCCTGTGCATGCATATGTTACAGTCCCTGGGGACAAGACTAGCTACCTCTCAGAGCTGCAATCAGGTAGGGAAGTAATCGTTGTTGATCAAAATGGGTTGTGGCGAACTTCAATTGTTGGCCGCGTGAAGATTGAATCAAGGCCTCTCATCCTTGTAGAAGCAAAGGTACATAAAAAACGTTCTTCCTTTTGATGGTATCTGCACATCCATTCTCAGTTTCATGACGTTACTGGACTTGCTACAGGAGAACTCTGGAAATGGTACATATAGCATTTTCCTTCAAAATGCAGAGACAGTTGCACTTATCGGTCCTGACAGAGGTAAACCCACCCAGCACATATTCTGAAGATAATGTGGTAAAGTTCTTTTGGATTTGTGATTCTAACAAGCCATAAGAAAATATCTATTTCTGAATGACTTGTGTCGGTAGATTAACAGGAAATTTTCCGGTTCCAATGCCTACACAGTTAACTATACTTTAACACTGCCTTAAAAAAATACAATGTCCAACACTGGGAATTCACAGTACAAAGTGTCACCAGAAAATGAAACCTCATACAATTCTGGAAATCAACAGAGTACGAAGTTTTGCAGTAAAAGGAAACCTTTAAAACCATTGTGGGGGGCATTGTACAACCAGTGCAATGTTTTTGCTGAGTTCTCTGATACTCCCCTAGATTTAGTTAAGGTTCAGAACTTCAGATAAGGATTCAAGGTTTATCATCGGTCTTTCTTGACCAACTTACTCCCGAACTGTATGATTGTCTGATGTAGGATCTGGTGGAAGGACTGCTATTCCTGTGACTTCACTGAAAGTTGGCGACGAAGTTTTGGTGAGGAAGCAGGGCGGCGCCCGTCACACTGGAATAGAGATTCAGGAGTTTATTGTCGAGAAATGAGACACGCTGTACCATTTACCCGCCTTAGCAGGCTGGCATGCCCATCGCTGCTGTTTTTGTTCTCCACAACAAATTTGTGCAAGTTCATCAAATCATCACTAAACCCAAGAGTACATCTAGTACATGTACATTCCTGAAATTCAAGGCTCATTTTTCCATTTTATCTTGTTTCAGTTGCATAATGTTGCAAGAGGGGAGTCCTTTCCAGTAGGTATATATTTTTCCCTATCTGGACAAAGGAATTGCGATTGCCTGAGAAATATGCAGCTGTGACAAAAAAAAACATCAAGACCCTATCTGATAACATGTCAATTTCTTATCGAGCACAATTGGGCGACGAATTTGGTAGCCCATGACAAGCCTGGAAATGCTCCCTGTCCACAGTTTCTGTCATGTCAACAAGGAATCATCCAGTATCATGTCTGCAGATGATAAACCCGGCTCCGCGGCGAGGGTTTAGGGTTTAGGAACACCTCTCAGATTTGGTGAAAAACAATTCATCGCAGAGTGCCGTAGTCATATTCCGTGCCACACCCTACAAATGAGCAAGAAGCATCACTAGAAACAACTATTACACAGCTCGCCACCAAATGTACAGCCGTACGGATACATCTCTCTCCCACTTCTAAGCTGTGCTTCTAGTGCACTTGCGCGGTCCTAAAAGCCGGTGACGGCGGCGCCATCGCTCCAAGAGAGCGCCGTGGCGAGGGTTGGCCCCTCATTGGCGACTTCGGGACGGTGTTGGAGGTTCTCCGGATGTCAACCTGCGGCGACACTAAATTGCTTTTGGAGTCTTGGAGCTGCTCCAGCTCTTCTAAGACCTCTGAGATCTGCGGACGCATCTTGGCGTCGTTGCAGATGCATTGCAAGGCGAGGTTCGCGACGGCGTGTGCGCCTTTCTTAGGATACTGGCCTCCCAGCTTCGTGTCCATGACACGGTACAGCCTGCGCTTGTCGCGCAGGTGCGGTTTGGCCCAGTCCACTAGGTTCTGCTCTATGCCTGGCTTTGACTTGTCCAGGGCTCGTCTCCCGGTCAGCAGCTCAAGCAACACCACCCCAAAGCTGTAGACGTCTGCCTTAGCAGAGAGGCGACCTGTGAATATTAAGGAACATGAGAATGGGTTTATCCAGAAATAAGCAATGCATATTCATTTAGATTTCATTTATTTCTTACGCACAATATTATCAATACATGTTCATATGTACTGCCATTTTATAAAATCCAAGAATAATATGGCCAGTCTCGAATTTAATAGGAATATAAAGTGGAGTGGACCATTTCCTACATTTAAAATTAGTTTGACTTGACATATAAAACAAAGAAATTGCTGGATCAGGAAATGTAGACAAAACAGAAGGCAAGTGTAGTTGACTATCAAGGGAAATCAGGAAACAATTCCATGATGGCCTACATGATTGGAGAACACCATGATATGATTATGCTACTTTAAACAAATAGGGCTTCACCATGATTCTGTCATAGATATGGGATGATTTAGGCCGGAAAATAATTCAACTTAGGTTTAGCTAATACAGAGCGAAGACCCAACATGGCCCCATTTTTGTAACATGAAACAAAAAAGGGAGACATGGCCCCATTTTTGTAAATACAAACACAAAGATAATCTTCTAACCTGTAGCGATATACTCTGGAGCTGCATATCCATGAGTGCCCATCACTTGCGTGGAAACATGAGTTTTATCCCCAGTTGGACCAGCTTTCGCCAATCCAAAATCTGAAAGCTTCGCGTTGAATTCCTGCATTGAATCAAGAGTAACAAGTTAAGTTAAAAGACCCCAGAGGTTGGCTTGTAATCAGAGTCAACATCATATTTCAACCATACCGAGTCAAGAAGAATGTTTGATGCCTTGAAATCACGGTATATAACTTGGTTTTCAGCATGATGTAAAAATGACAAACCCTTAGCAGCCCCGATAGCAACCTTAAGCCTTATTCCCCATGATAAAGGATCAGCACCTCCTAAAAGAATACAAACATTATTGGTTACTTGATAGTTGACACATGAATATTAAAGACGTCAGAAATCAATGATTTAGCAATAAAACTCATATAGATTAAAGAACATACTTCTGAACAGATGATTCTCCAAACTTCCCTTGGGCATGAACTCATACACCAGAAGTCTGTTGTCACCATCTGAGCAATAACCAATGAGCTTAACAAGATTGGCATGGTGAAGTTGGCCAAGGTAGTTAACCTCCGTCTGAGCAGGAAAATGAACCATCAGGAGACAAGAAAATAGCCAGAGGAAAGTAGAAAATTAGTGGTAAGGAGTCTTGAACCTACCAGCCATTCCTTGTGCCCTTGGAAACCTTCTGGTTTAAGCTTCTTGACAGCAACAACCATACCGCTTCCCGGTTTCGAAGGAGCAAGAGTGTGTTCATCAATCCAACCTTTGAAAACATGCCCAAACCCTCCTTCCCCAAGAAGACTGTCCGGGCGGAAGTTCTTGGTCGCATTTTTAAGATCATTGAACAAGAAGGCCTTCAAGTTCGACGATGACAAGATTTCGCCTTCTGTCCGAGGCGGCTCGCTGCGATCTCTTATAGATGGCAGAGTAAATGTTGAACGAGTTGAGTTGGTCTTGCTCGCAGAAGTAGCAGATGACATGCTTGTTTTGCTGGTCACTTTCGATGGATCTGATGTCCCACCAAGAAACAAAGGAAATGTGTGTAAGAACAAATTGGCAACAACAACATCTTCAGGTTCACAATGATACTGAACATTTGAACTGAAGTAGCTCTCTGCTATCTGAAATTTCAAACCTAAGAAGAAATTGATGTTCCAGTTCATGCACCATGGCATGCTAATATGCTATGCTTACCCTAATAATAAAGGGGGACAAACATAGAGGCGAAGGTGCACCAGAGAGGAACAAAGTAGGTAAAAACTAGTCACCGAAACAGAAGTGTAAGATGCATAACAACATGCTATCCAAATTTTGCCCCACACATGGTACGCCTCTCAGTTCAACACAAACCAAATCCAAGAACTACTACTACCACCAGTACGAATAACCAAAACAGCCCAAGCAATCGAACAAAAAAGATGCCAACCAGGAGGCAAGTACTAGAAGCTGACAAATAGACACAAAGAAAAATAGGGGTAAAAGTAGTAAGAGAGGCACTCACAGGCGGCACTAGTGTTCATGCTGTGATCCACCCGGGCCGTGGACTTCATGCAGTTCCCCATCTCTTCCTCTACTTCCCAGCTGACAGGAAGAAGATGAATGAGCTTCCTTTCCTGAAGATCCACAGGCGAACTCTGCTCCTCTTTCCTCCGCCCCGGGTAAGTCAGCAAAGCTAGAGAGAGATGGCGGGCAACGCGAGGGATCAGGAGGAGCAGCCGCTGAGGATAACTGAGCTGAGCAGCCAACCCTAGAGTCCCAGCCGGTTTCTGGCGAGGCTTTTGGGTCCAGCTAATCTCCGCCGCCACTTGAAGGGGGGGATGAGACTGGAGAAAAATCCGCTGAGGCCGTTGGCCGGCAGCCGCAACGCCAGGAGAGAAACAAGCGAGAAGCTTCAAAAAGTCAATCAAATCCCCTCCTCCTCCTCCGGGCTAACCGAATGGGGGGGAGTCAGTCGGGTCAACTGGAGGCGAGGCCGGCCAGCCAAGCCGCCACGCCGCCTCCAAGAACCGCACGGGGGCAGGGCAGGGGAGGGAGGCGGACGCGGCCGCGCGGGAGGAAGATGCTCTCTTGCTCGAGCTGGGGCTGCGGCAGAGTGGGAGGAGGAGCTGCTGAGGGGCGCAGCGGAGGTAGTAGTAGGTCGCTGCCTGCAGCCACCGACCGGCTGGGCTCAGGTGGGAACGGAGCTGCGAATGAGAGCGGCGAGTGGTGGGATCTTCCGCCCCTGTCCCTCTCTTCTACACGTTGGTGGCGGCAACTTTGCGTGCAGGACCTCGACATGTTTGAGTGTTCCGTCTTTAACCCCTGTGCAGAGAAGACGTACGCTTGGATGGTGGTGGAAGTGAACTCCGAGATTGTACAGGGGGCTTTAAGAAAAAGCAGAATGGTAGACCAGTCAAATATGCTTTGCCATGAATTGGTTGTTGATTGCTACTTCCTTAAAGCCAAAAGTATGCGATTCCAGTTGCTACACACATAATTGGAAGAACCCAAGTATTAATGATTATTCTATTTATATGCAATTCCAATTACACTCCATTTAGCCGCTTAAAGCCAAAAGTATCAAATCTTTTCCTTTTATAAATATGTTTTTTCCTATGATAATTATTTCAGCCCCACCGAATAAATGAAATTTGGACATCGAGATCAAATCGCAAAATCATTATTTATATCACATATAAAAGACATAATACTTTTACTAGCTTACCCCTAATCATGAGTCGCACACGAGCCACTTAGAAGAAACCATGGTCGCATGGCTGGTGGATCATCTATCATGTCAGTCTCCGTTGGTTTTTTCGCCTCACATAATCGAATTTGATGCGCTCTGCTTTTGGATTTGTTTTGCAATGTCATCATTTGTATCATCTTTATAGTTTTGGTTCCTTTTTCTAAGTACTCTTGCTAGTGTAAGTAACCTCCACAACGTGTACCCATTAAGCATAATCATGCACCTAGTCGTTCTTTCTCTGTGCCGCCTTACCTATTTCCTTAGCCGCCGCATCTCCTCTGCCGTTTGATCGCCGCCCTTCTCCTCCTCTGTTGGCCCTGTCAGTGGAAGAACAAGGGGAGGCCCAGATCTACCTGTGGGAGTCTTAGTTTTTCCTGTCTTGGGCTTGTGGTAAGTCTATGTTGTCCGTTGTCCGTCACTTCGGCCTTCCGGTGGTGGTGACCTTTAGAAATATGCTCTAAAGGCAATAATAAAGTTGTTATTATTCTATTTTCATGTTTGTGATTAAGTTTATCTTCTATGCTAGAATTGCATTGGTTCCCGAATATGAGATTTGTAGGAAAACCCAATTGCATATATGAAATAATAAATTCCAAACATATCCCTAGTCAAGCCTCTCGACTAGCTCATGTATTGTTGATGGTCTTAATTTTCTGATCATGGACATTGTTAATGTAACAAGGATGCCGACAATAATGAGAGCACATTATCAAGATAACAATGGTGTTGGATATGCCCACTTATGGAATACTTCGAGATCTTGGCGTTTACTTGTGTACTTAGACCATGAGAATATCGTAGACACAGATACCGGATGGTTGATCCGGGGTCATAAAACGTTATTATGTAACTGGGTAATTGTAAAGGTGATATGTCAAGACTGGAATTTGCCCCTCCGGTGATGGAGAGATACACTCTCGGTCCACTCGGTATTATGGTGTCCAGCATCGCCTGGCTAGGTATTGTGAGTAAAGAGTTAGCCACGGGATACCGGGCTACGGAAACGAGAAGAGAGTACAAATCGGAAACAAGGATAACTAGGTATAGTGATCAAGGAGTTGATCACATCAACGGCCCGGTACGGCCCAGCTTCAGCAACAACAGCTCAAGACCCTCGCAAGGGGCCAATCCTCGCGAGGCGGACTGTAAGTGCATCTAGTGCCATCCCTAGTTGGTTTTGGAGTATTGACGACAAACCTAGTTGAGGGACTAATGTGTTTGTGAGAATTGCAGGATAACACAGGTAGAAGTCCCTCATTGATTCGGTTTTCCTACCAGAGATGACCCCTAAAAATGTATGAAGACATTGATGTCAAAGGTGGTATATGAAGATATTCACATTGAAGACCATGACAAGAGAAGACATCGCATGAAGCCTTTGGAGCTCGAAGACTTAGATCTTTCATAGTTCTTTTTCTTATTTGTTGAATCATAGGAACCACCGTACTGTTAAGTGGGATCCAAGAGAACCAGTCAGAATGACTGAAGTGATGCTTAACCAAAACCTATGTCTTCGAGTGAAGACTATGAGAGCGAATCTTGTCCAGAGTCGGACAAGTCAGCTTTGCTTGTAGCCCAAGTAAAGTTGTCGTGTGAGTTTGAAATCTGACCGTTGGAACACGTGTCAGTTCCTTAGTGACCCGGGGTCATTTCGGACAAATCAGGTCGGGTTGCCTAGTGGCTATAAATAGCCCACCCCCTACAACCATAAACGGTTGGCTACTCAGAGTTAGTGTACGGCTTTTGTCATTTGAGAGCAACCCACCTCGAAGCCTTTGAGAGAGAATTCCTTGTGAGGATAAAGCCCTAACCACCCAGAGCCAAAGAGAATTAGGCATCACTTAAGTCTTCTTGTCTATGTGATCTGAAGACTTATTACACTTGAGGATTGTGAATCCTCCAGCCGGTTAGGCGTCGCGTTCTGAGCATCCAAGAGACATTGTGGATCGCCGGTGAATGAAGTCTGTGAAGGTTTGGGAGTCTACCTTGAAGACTTACCAGAGTGATTGGGCGAGGTCTGTGTGACCTTAGCTCAAGGGGAATACGGTGAGGACTGGGTGTCCTGAGCTGCGTGTTCAAGACTGGGTGTCCGGGACTGTGTGTCCTCAGGTTTAAATACCTAGCCGCCCTAAACAGACGTACAGTTGTCACAGCAACTGGAACTGGTCCAACAAATCATTGTCTTCAACGAGTCACTGGTTTCATCCTTCCCTTCCCTTTACTTACTGTTGGTCCTTGTGAAGTCATTGTATGATTGCACCATCTTTTGTCTTCACTGAGTGACTGCGTGTTCTGTTTGGCTTCAGAATATCTTCCTACCTGATCCTTATTGGAAATATGCCCTAGAGGCAATAATAAAAGCATTATTATTATATTTCCTTGTTCATGATAATTGTCTTTATTCATGCTATAATTGTGTTATTCGGAACTCGTAATACATGTGTGAATAATAGACACCAACATGTCCCTAGTAAGCCTCTAGTTAACTAGCTCGTTGATCAACAGATAGTCATGGTTTCCTGACTATGGACATTGGATGTCATTGATAACGAGATCACATCATTAGGAGAATGATGTGATGGACAAGACCCAATCCTAAACATAGCACAAGATCGTATAGTTCATTTGCTAGAGTTTTCCAATGTCAAGTATCTTTTCCTTAGACCATGAGATCGTGTAACTCCCGGATACCGTAGGAGTGCTTTGGGTGTACCAAACGTCACAACGTAACTGGGTGACTATACTGCGGGTATCTCCGAAAGTGTCTGTTGGGTTGACACGGATCAAGACTGGGATTTGTCACTCCGTATGACGGAGAGGTATCACTGGGCCCACTCGGTAATGCATCATCATAATGAGCTCAAAGTGACCAAGTGTCTGGTCACGGGATCATGCATTACGGTACGAGTAAAGTGACTTGCCGGTAACGAGATTGAACGAGGTATTGGGATACCGACGATCGAATCTCGGGCAAGTAACATATCGATTGACAAAGGGAATTGCATACGGGGTTGCTTGAATCCTCGACATCGTGGTTCATCCGATGAGATCATCGTGGAGCATGTGGGAGCCAACATGGGTATCCAGATCCCGTTGTTGGTTATTGACCGGAGAGTCGTCTCGGTCATGTCTTCATGTCTCCCGAACCCGTAGGGTCTACACACTTAAGGTTCGGTAACGCTAGGGTTGTAGGGATATGTATATGCAGTAACCCGAATGTTGTTCGGAGTCCCGGATGAGATCCCGGATGTCACAAGGAGTTCCGGAATTGTCCGGAGGTAAAGAATTATATATAGGAAGTGCTGTTTCGGCCATCGGGACAAGTTTCGGGGTCACCGGTATTGTACCGGGACCACCGGAAGGGTCCCGGGGGTCCACCGGGTGGGGCCACCTGCCCCGGGGGGCCACATGGGCTGTAGGGGGTGCGTCTTGGCCTACATGGTCCAAGGGCACCAGCCCCAAGAGGCCCATGCGCCTAGGGTTCCAAAAGGGGAAGAGTCCCACAAGTGGAAGGCACCCCTTAGGTGCCTTGGGGGGGAGGGAAACCCCCCTTGGCCGCACCCCCCTAGGAGATTGGATCTCCTAGGGCCGGCGCCCCCCCCTTGGCCCTCCTATATATAGTGGGGGAAGGAGGGCTTTTCATCCACGTTTTTGGTTGCCTCCTTCTCCCTCTCCAACACCTCCTCCTCCTCCATAGCGCTTGGCGAAGCCCTGACGGAGTACTGCAGCTCCACCATCACCACGCCGTCGTGCTGCTGCTGGAGCCATCTTCCTCAACCTCTCCTTCCCTCTTGCTGGATCAAGAAGAAGGAGACGTTACGCTAACCGTACGTGTGTTGAACACGGAGGTGCCGTCTGTTCGATGCTAGGATCTCCGGTGATTTGGATCACGTCGTGTTCGACTACCTCATCCCCGTTCTTTGAACGCTTCCGCTCGCGATCTACAAGGTACGTAGATGCATCTAATCGCTCGTTGCTAGATGAACTCCTAGATGGATCTTGGTGAAACCGTAGGAAAATTTTTGTTTTCTGCAACGTTCCCCAACAGTGGCATCATGAGCTAGGTCTATGCGTAGTTCTTCTTGCGTGAGTAGAACACAATTTATTGTGGGCGTAGATGTCAACTTTCTTGCCGTTACTAGTCTTATCTTGCTTCAACGGAATTGTGGGATGAAGCGGCCCGGACCAACCTTACACGTACGCTTACGTGAGACCGGTTCCACCGACTAACATGCACAAGTTGCATAAGGTGGCTGGCGGGTGTCTGTCTCTCCCACTTTAGTTGGAGCGGATTCGATGAAAAGGGTCCTTATGAAGGGTAAATAGAAGTTGACAAATCACGTTGTGGTTTTTCACGTAGGTAAGAAAACGTTCTTGCTAGAAACCTACTTCAGCCACGTAAAACTTGCAACAACAATTAGAGGACGTCTAACTTGTTTTTGCAGCAAGTGCTTTGTGATATGATATGGCCAAAGTTGTGATGAATGATGGATGATCTATATGTGATGTATGAGATGTTCATGCTATTGTAATAGGAATCACGACTTGCATGTCGATGAGTATGACAACCGGCAGGAGCCATAGGAGTTGTCTATATTTTTTGTATGACCTGCGTGTCATTGAGAAACGCCATGTAAATTACTTTACTTTATTGCTAAACGCGTTAGCCATAGTAGTAGAAGTAATAGTTGGCGAGCAACTTCATGGAGACACAATGATGGAGATCATGATGATGGAGATCATGGTGTCATGCCGATGACAAGGTGATCATGGAGCCCCAAGATGGAGATCAAAGGAGCTATGTGATATTGGCCATATCATGTCACTATTATTATTTGATTGCATTTGATGTTTATCATGTTTTGCATCTTGTTTACTTAGAACGACGGTAGTAAATAAGATGATCCCTCATAATAATTTCAAGAAAGTGTTCCCCCTAACTGTGCACCGTTGCGACAGTTTGTTGTTTCAATGCACCACGTGATGATTGGGTGTTTGATTCAAACGTTCACATACAACGGGTGTAAGACAGATTTACACATGCAAACACTTAGGTTGACTTGACGAGCCTAGCATTTGTATAGACATGGCCTCGGAACACAGAAGACCGAAAGGTCGAGCATGAGTCGTATAGAAGATACGATCAACATGAAGATGTTCACCGACGTTGACTAGCCCGTCTCACGTGATGATCGGACACGACCTAGTTGACTCGGATCATGTTATACTTAGATGACTAGAAGAAGGATGTCTATCTAAGTGGGAGTTCATTGAATAATTTGATTAGATGAACTTAATTATCTTGAACTTAGTCTAAAATCTTTACAATATGTCTTGTAGATCAAATGGCCAACGTAGTCCTCAACTTCAACGCGTTCCTAGAGAAAACCAAGCTGAAAGACGATGGCAGCAACTATACGGACTGGGTCCGGAACCTGAGGATCATCCTCATAGCTGCCAAGAAATATTATGTCCTACAAGCACCGCTGGGTGACGCACATGTTCTCCCTGCAGAACAAGACGTTATGAACGCTTGGCAGGCACGTACCGATGACTACTCCCTCGTTCAGTGCGGCATGCTTTACAGCCTAGAGCCGGGGCTCCAAAAGCGTTTTGAGAGACATGGAGCATATGAGATGTTCGAAGAGCTGAAAATGGTTTTCCAAGCTCATGCCCGGGTCGAGAGATATGAAGTCTCCGACAAATTCTTCAGCTGTAAGATGGAGGAAAATAGTTCTGTCAGTGAGCACATACTCACTATGTCTGGGTTACATAACCGCTTGACTCAGCTGGGAGTTAATCTCCCGGATGATGCGGTCATTGACAGAATCCTCCAGTCGCTTCCACCGAGCTACAAGAGCTTTGTGATGAACTTCAATATGCAGGGGATGGAAAAGACCATTCCTGAAGTATTTGCTATGCTAAAATCAGCAGAGGTAGAAGTCAAGAAGGAACATCAAGTGTTGATGGTCAATAAAACCACTAAGTTCAAGAAGGGCAAGGGTAAAAAGAACTTCAAGAAGGACGGCAAGGGAGTTGCCGCGCCCGGCAAGCAAGCTGCCGGGAAGAAGCCAAAGAATGGACCCAAGCCCGAGACTGAGTGCTTTTATTGCAAGGGAAGTGGTCACTGGAAGCGGAATTGCCCCAAATACTTAGCGGACAAGAAGGCCGGCAAAACAAAAGGTATATATGATATACATGTAATTGATGTGTACCTTATTAGTACCCGTAGTAGCTCCTGGGTATTTGATACCGGGGCAGTTGCTCACATTTGTAACTCAAAGCAGGGGCTGCGGAATAAGCGGAGACTGGCAAAGGACGAGGTGACGATGCGCGTCGGGAATGGTTCCAAGGTCAATGTGATCGCCGTCGGCACGCTACCTCTACATTTACCTTCGGGATTAGTTTTAAACCTTAATAATTGTTATTTAGTGCCAGCTTTGAGCATGAACATTGTATCGGGATCTCGTTTAATTCGAGATGGCTACTCATTTAAATCCGAGAATAATGGTTGTTCTATTTATATGAGAGATATGTTTTATGGTCATGCTCCTATGGTGAATGGTTTATTCTTAATGAATCTCGAGCGTAATGCTACACATATTCATACTGTGAGTACCAAAAGATGTAAAGTTGATAATGATAGTCCCACATACTTGTGGCACTGCCGCCTTGGTCACATAGGTGTCAAACGCATGAAGAAGCTTCATGCAGATGGACTTTTAGAGTCTCTTGATTACGAATCATTTGACACGTGCGAACCATGCCTCATGGGTAAGATGACCAAGACTCCGTTCTCAGGAACAATGGAGCGAGCAACCAACTTATTGGAAATCATACATACTGATGTGTGCGGTCCAATGAGTGTTGAGGCTCGCGGTGGCTATCGTTATGTTCTCACCCTCACTGATGATTTAAGTAGATATGGGTATATCTACTTAATGAAACACAAGTCTGAAACCTTTGAAAAGTTCAAGGAATTTCAAAGTGAGGTTGAGAATCAACGTGACAGGAAAATCAAGTTTCTACGATCAGATCGTGGAGGAGAATACTTGAGTCACGAATTTGGCACACACTTAAGAAAATGTGGAATAGTTTCACAACTCACGCCGCCTGGAACACCTCAGCGTAATGGTGTGTCCGAACGTCGTAATCGCACTCTATTAGATATGGTACGATCTATGATGTCTCTTACCGATTTACCGCTATCTTTTTGGGGCTATGCTTTAGAGACTGCCGCATTCACTTTAAATAGGGCTCCGTCGAAATCCGTTGAGACAACACCGTTTGAATTATGGTTTGAGAAGAAACCTAAGCTGTCGTTTCTGAAAGTTTGGGGATGCGATGCTTATGTCAAGAAACTTCAACCTGAAAAGCTTGCATGCCTGCAGGTCGACTCTAGAGGATCCCCGGGTACCGAGCTCGAATTCGCCCTATAGTGAGTCGTATTACAATTCACTGGCCGTCGTTTTACCAAGAATGGATTCTTTCTAGAGAAAGAGTTTCTCTCGAAAGAAGTAAGTGGGAGGAAAGTAGAACTTGATGAAGTGTTACCTCTTGAACCGGAAAATGGCGCAACTCAAGAAAATGTTCCTGAGGTGCCTGCACCGACTAGAGAGGAAGTTAATGATGATGATCAAGATACTTCTGATCAAGCTCCTACTGAAATTCGAAGGTCCACAAGGACACGTTCCGCACCAGAGTGGTACGGCAACCCTGTCTTGGAAATCATGTTGTTAGACAACGGTGAACCTTTGAACTATGAAGAAGCGATGGCGGGCCCGGATTCCGACAAATGGCTAGAAGCCATGAAATCCGAGATAGGATCCATGTATGAAAACAAAGTATGGACTTTGACTGACTTGCCCGTTGAACGGCGATCCATAGAAAATAAATGGATCTTTAAGAAGAAGACAGACGCGGATGGTAATGTGGCCATCTATAAAGCTCGGCTTGTCGCTAAGGGTTATCGACAAGTTCAAGGGGTTGACTACGATGAGACTTTCTCACCGCTAGCGAAGCTGAAGTCCGTCCGAATCATGTTAGCAATTGCCGCATTCTATGATTATGAAATATGGCAAATGGACGTCAAAACGGCATTCCTTAATGGTTTCCTTAAGGAAGAATTGTATATGATGCAGCCGAAAGGTTTTGTCGATCCTAAGAATGCTGACAAGGTGTGCAAGCTCCAACGCTCGGTTTATGGGCTGGTGCAAGCATCTCGGAGTTGGAACATTCGCTTTGATGAGATGATTAAAGCGTTTGGGTTTACGCAGACTTATGGAGAAGCCTGCGTTTACAAGAAAGTGAGTGGGACCTCTGTAGCATTTCTCATATTATATGTAGATGACATACTTTTGATGGGAAATGATATAGAACTCTTGGACAGCATCAAGGCCTACTTGAATAAGAGTTTTTCAATGAAGGACCTTGGAGAAGCTGCTTATATATTAGGCATCAAGATCTATAGAGATAGATCAAGACGCCTCATAGGTCTTTCACAAAGCACATACCTTGATAAGATATTGAAGAGGTTCAATATGGATCAGTCTAAGAAGGGGTTCTTGCCTGTGTTGCAAGGTGTGAAATTGAGCTCAGCTCAATGTCCGACCACGGCAGAAGATATAGAAGAGATAAGCGTCATCCCCTATGCCTCAGCCATAGGTTCTATTATGTATGCCATGCTGTGTACCAGACCTGATGTAAACCTTGCCGTAAGTTTGGTAGGAAGGTACCAAAGTAATCCCGGCAAGGAACACTGGACAGCGGTCAAGAATATCCTGAAGTACCTGAAAAGGACTAAGGAAATGTTTCTCGTTTATGGAGGTGACGAAGAGCTCGTCGTAAAGGGTTACGTCGACGCTAGCTTCGACACAGATCTGGATGACTCTAAGTCACAAACCGGATACGTGTATATTTTGAATGGTGGGGCAGTAAGCTGGTGCAGTTGCAAGCAGAGCGTCGTGGCGGGATCTACATGTGAAGCGGAGTACATGGCAGCCTCGGAGGCAGCGCATGAAGCAATTTGGGTGAAGGAGTTCATCACCGACCTAGGAGTCATACCCAATGCGTCGGGGCCGATGAAGCTCTTCTGTGACAACACTGGAGCTATTGCTCTTGCCAAGGAGCCCGGGTTTCACAAGAAGACCAGGCACATCAAGCGTCGCTTCAACTCCATTCGTGAAAATGTTCAAGATGGAGACATAGAGATTTGTAAAGTACATACGGACCTGAATGTAGCAGATCCGTTGACTAAACCTCTCCCTAGAGCAAAACATGATCAACACCAGAATTCCATGGGTGTTCGATTATTGACTCTGGTGCAATGTAACTAGATTATTGACTCTGGTGCAAGTGGGAGACTGTTGGAAATATGCCCTAGAGGCAATAATAAAAGCATTATTATTATATTTCCTTGTTCATGATAATTGTCTTTATTCATGCTATAATTGTGTTATTCGGAAATCGTAATACATGTGTGAATAATAGACACCAACATGTCCCTAGTAAGCCTCTAGTTGACTAGCTCGTTGATCAACAGATAGTCATGGTTTCCTGACTATGGACATTGGATGTCATTGATAACGAGATCACATCATTAGGAGAATGATGTGATGGACAAGACCCAATCCTAAACATAGCACAAGATCGTATAGTTCGTTTGCTAGAGTTTTCCAATGTCAAGTATCCTTTCCTTAGACCATGAGATCGTGTAACTCCCAGATACCGTAGGAGTGCTTTGGGTATACCAAACGTCACAACGTAACTGGGTGACTATAAAGGTAGACTACGGGTATCTCCGAAAGTGTCTGTTGGGTTGACACGGATCAAGACTGGGATTTGTCACTCCGTATGACGGAGAGGTATCACTGGGCCCACTCGGTAATGCATCATCATAATGAGCTCAAAGTGACCAAGTGTCTGGTCACGGGATCATGCATTACGGTACGAGTAAAGTGACTTGCCGGTAACGAGATTGAACGAGGTATTGGGATACCGACGATCGAATCTCGGGCAAGTAACATATCGATTGACAAAGGGAATTGCATACGGGGTTGCTTGAATCCTCGACATCGTGGTTCATCCGATGAGATCATCATGGAGCATGTGGGAGCCAACATGGGTATCCAGATCCCGATGTTGGTTATTGACCGGAGAGTCGTCTCGGTCATGTCTTCATGTCTCCCGAACCCGTAGGGTCTACACACTTAAGGTTCGGTAACGCTAGGGTTGTAGGGATATGTATATGCAGTAACCCGAATGTTGTTCGGAGTCCCGGATGAGATCCCGGATGTCACGAGGAGTTCCGGAATGGTCCGGAGGTAAAGAATTATATATAGGAAGTGCTGTTTCGGCCATCGGGACAAGTTTCGGGGTCACCGGTATTGTACCGGGACCACCGTAAGGGTCCCGGGGGTCCACCGGGTGGGGCCACCTGCCCCGGGGGGCCACATGGGCTGTAGGGGGTGCGTCTTGGCCTACATGGTCCAAGGGCACCAGCCCCAAGAGGCCCATGCGCCTAGGGTTCCAAAAGGGGAAGAGTCCCACAAGTGGAAGGCACCCCTTAGGTGCCTTGGGGGGGAGGGAAACCCCCCTTGGCCGCACCCCCCTAGGAGATTGGATCTCCTAGGGCCGGCGCCCCCCCCTTGGCCCTCCTATATATAGTGGGGGAAGGAGGGCTTTTCATCCACGTTTTTGGTTGCCTCCTTCTCCCTCTCCAACACCTCCTCCTCCTCCATAGCGCTTGGCGAAGCCCTGACGGAGTACTGCAGCTCCACCATCACCACGCCGTCGTGCTGCTGCTGGAGCCATCTTCCTCAACCTCTCCTTCCCTCTTGCTGGATCAGAAGAAGGAGACGTTACGCTAACCGTACGTGTGTTGAACACGGAGGTGCCGTCCGTTCGGTGCTAGGATCTCCGGTGATTTGTATCACGTCGTGTTCGACTACCTCATCCCCGTTCTTGGAACGCTTCCGCTCGCGATCTACAAGGTACGTAGATGCATCTAATCACTCGTTGCTAGATGAACTCCTAGATGGATCTTGGTGAAACCGTAGGAAAATTTTTGTTTTCTGCAACGTTCCCCAACAAATCCTTACTACCTAGCTGCTATTAGTCACTGTGCTTTCACTTCATTGAATACTTGACTATGGTTTGCCTAGTGTAGTCTACCTTCCGCTGCATGGTAATAGGTTTATTTCTGTTGTTTGTCTTTGAAACTTCCACGTTTTGAAGACTTTCATAAAAATTGCCTATTCACCCCCCCTCTAGTCGATATAACGCATTTTCAATTGGTATCAGAGCTTGGTACTCCCTTATTCTGTGTGATTCGATTTAACCACCTGGAGTTTTAGCTATGTCGACTGCAGGGATAATCAAAGTCTCCGCTGCGTGCCCCGTCTTCGATTGAACTGAATATCCCTACTGGAAGAATAAGATGCGCATGCATCTTGAAGTCATTCACGTCGACCTATGGTATGTCGTCAAGAACGGCGTTTCCAAGGCTGGAGAAGGTGTCACTGCTGCTGACGTCAAGAAGTTCGTTCAACTAGACTCTACTGCCAAGAATATCATCTGTGGTCATCTGACCAAAGGACAGTATGGCCGCGTGAGTGCTTTGGAAACATGTAAGCTAGTCTGGGACTGGCTTTCCAAGGTCAACGAAGGCGTCTCAACCCAGAGAGATCAAAGAATCAGTGTCCTTCGCAACCTCTTCAACCGCTTCAAGAGAAATGATAATGAGAATGTCCAGCTCACGTTTGATCGACTCACTGACATCACAAATGAGCTTCAAGCCCTTGGCGCTACTGAGATCACCAAGCATGAAGTCGTCAAGACACTACTGAGATCACTTGACAGTTCGTTTGACACCCTAGCCCTCATGATTCAAGAACGTCCAGATTTCAAGACACTCGATCCGTCTGACATACTTGAGAGGCTCAACACACATGAGTTTCAGCTTTCTGAGAAAAGAGATATCTACGGTCCAAACTATGGGCGAACTCGTGCCTTGAAGGAAAAAACTGTCTCCTCATCTGAAGAAGAATCTGACAACAGTTCTGATGATCCTGAAGACATTGGAAGGGAACTTGCTGTGCTTGTGAAGAAGTTCCAAAAATTCACCAAGAATAAAGGCTTCAGAAAGTCTTCCCGATCAAGCTCAAGGAATGATGAAGCTTCTGCTCATGACTACAAGAAGAAAACATGTCACAAGTGCAAGAAACCTGGCCACTTCATCTCTGAGTGTCTGCAGTGGGACAATGAAAACAAAAAGAAGAAGAAGAAGAGCAAGGAATATGACTCTGACGACAAGAAGAAGAAGAAATACTCAAAGTCTTCTTCCAAGTCTTCCTCAAAGTCTTCATCACACAAGAAGAGCTCATCTGGCAAGGCATGTGCGTTTGTTGGCAAGGAAATGGATTCAGAGGAGGAGTCCGCTTCTGAGGAGGCGGAGGTGGAGTCTGAGGAGGAGTCCGATTCTGGCGTCGCAAGTCTGGCTACAGCATACGTTGCCAAGTCCATCTTCAACACTGAAGACAATGACTTCATCATCGACACCGATGCAAATGACAAGGACTACTCTGCTCCTACCTACTGCTTCATGGCACGCAGTGCCAAGGTAAACACACGCACTACTCACTATCAAACATCTAGTGACGATGACTCTGATTGTGGTTCAAAACCCAGCTACAAAACACTTGCTAAAATTGCAACTGAACAACAGAAAGCCATGGAACATATTCAAAAACTGTTAGACAAAAGCGATGATCTGTTAGGCACTGAAATGACTCGATCTGAGTCCTTAATTGAAGACATAAAAAATCTTCACATTAAGTATGAGGAACTTGAAAGTCGTCATGAAACGCTCTCAACAACTCATGAAAAGCTTTCCTATGATTATCTTCAAAGGAAGCAAGATCTTGAGAAATTGAGAGCGGCTCATGAAGATCTTCAAAAGGAAAATGAGTCACTTCGCGCCAAACAGATCAGTTCCGCTCAGGAAGGATTTGAACCACCATGTCTTAAATGCATTGAGCATGATAATACTACTTCTGTTGCTGAATGTTCTACTGCTGCTACTGTTGCAATATCTTCAACTATTGATGTGGAAACTAACCCCTCTGCTGAGGATACCACTGCTATTGCTGATGAGAATGCTAGGTTGAAGACATTGCTTGAAACAGGGATGTACAGAAGTCTTAAAGGGCATCAGACACTATGTGATGTCCTCAAAAAGCATATCTTGAACCGAAACCCGAGGAAAGAGGGTGTTGGGTTCGTAAGGAAAATGAATGATGATGGCTCTTACTGGAAACCTGAGCAGTACCCCAAAACCACATGGGTTGCTTCAAAGGAATCTTCAGCAGATCCATCCACTCTATCTGGCTTCACTTGTGCAAAACCCATTGTCATTGATGAATCCTTTGATGCAAACTATAAACTGTTTAAGAATCAGAATGGTGAAGTGTTTGCCAGGTACATTGGTACTAACTGCAGGAATGGACCGCCTAAGAAGAAGATCTGGGTGCCGAAAAGGTGTTTGGAAAATCTTCCTGTGAATGTCATCATGACACCACAGATGAAGAAGACAAACCCAGACCACAGGCTTCATACGGCCCAAAGGCTTCATACAGACAGAGGACTCACCTGAGTCGCACTAGCGCAAATGTTTTGCAGGGAAACCATACTCAGGCCTATGAATATGAGCGCGGTTCATCGAACCGCCATGTTCATAAGACCAAGAATTATTCTGCTTATTCTTATGAGTACTATTGTCCGCCTGCGAGACTTTTTGCTAGGGCTCCAAAGCCAAAGTTCTCAGACGTTGCACTTAGACTTATTGCTTCTAAGCCAACTCAAGATCCTCTGTTTTCGATTATCTAATAAATCTTTTAATGAAAGTGCGTTATCCGGAATGATTGGGCGTAAAGCGTCTGTAGGTGGCTTTTCAAGTCTGCCGTCAAATCCCAGGGCTCAACCCTGGACAGGCGGTGGAAACTACCAAGCTGGAGTACGGTAGGGGCAGAGGGAATTTCCGGTGGAGCGGTTGGGTTAAGCAGAAGAAATTAATTACCTAAGTTTCAAACCCTAATTTTTATCAATAATCAGCCTTGAAGATGTGGGTGGCTAAGAAAGCTTAACTCTCTTTTGCAGGGAAAGGTCTCCAGCAGAAAACCAAAATCGTCTGACGCTATTGCTAGGGACCTTAAACATCTTGTAGGGCGCAAGATCAAATGCCCGAATGGTATTACTATGTACTTCATTCCTGAATCGCTTGCTACTCTCCCTATTAGTCCTAATCTGGATCTAAGCTTTCATAACCCACTGGTTCGTCAAATGTTTTTGCTTCACAATTCTCTTCGTGAAGCCTATCCCCCTAACTGCACTGTAGAGTACGACACCAGCGTCTTCAGAAAGGATTATTGATAGTGGGTGTACCAATCACATGACTGGCAAAAGAAGCCTTCTTATGGACTCAACATTACGTCCATCCGACAAGAGTCACATCACATTTGCTGACACTGGTAAAAGTAAGGTACTGGGTCTAGGTAGAGTTGCAATATCAAAGGATCAACACATGGATAAAGTCATGCTTGTTGAATCCCTTGGCTTCAACTTAATGTCTGTCTCAATGCTTTGCGACTTGAACATGATCGTAATATTCGGAAAATATCGGTGCCTTGTTCTAGTGGAATCTGACAAGTCTCTAGTGTTTGAAGGGTATCAAAAAGATGATTTGTACGTAGTAGATTTCTCAGCAGGACCACAGCTTGTCGTATGTCTTCTAGCAAAAGTTTCAGAATGCTGGCTCTGGCATCGGAGGCTAGGGCATGCTGGCATGAGGAACCTCCACACCCTTGCAAAGAAGAAGCATGTCATAGGCATAGAGGGCGTCAAGTTCAAGAAAGATCACTTATGCGGTGCCTGTGAAGCAGGAAAGATGACGAGGGCCAAACATCCCTCGAAGACAATCATGACAACTACTCGACCCTTCGAACTGCTCCACATGGATCTTTTCGGTCCCACTCATTACTCAACTCTTACTACTACTGCTTGTCTCTATGGTTTTGTCATTGTTGATGATTATTCTAGATATACTTGGGTGCACATAATCCTCTACAAGACTGAAGTGCAGGATGTCTTCAGACGCTTCGCCAATCGAGCAATGAACAACTATGGCGCCAAGATAAAGCACATCAGAAGTGACAATGGCACTGGATTCAAGAACACCGGCCTTGATACATATCTTGATACATTGGGCATCACACATGAATTTTCAGCCCCGTACATGCCATAGCAGAATGGCGTCGTCGAACGCAAGAACAGAACACTCATTGAGATGGCCCGAACGATGCTTGATGAATACAAGACTCCAAGAAAATTCTGGCCTGAAGCCATTGATACTGCATGCCATACAATCAATCGTGTTTATCTTCACAAGCTTCTGAACAAGACATCTTATGAGCTCCTTACTGGCAAGAAGCCAAATGTCAATTACTTCAGAGTATTTGGCGCCAGGTTCTGGATCAAGGATCCACATCATACTTCAAAATTTGCACCAAAAGCACATAAGGGTTTTATGCTTGGATATGGAAAGGATTCGCACTCCTACAGAGTCTTCAATCTCTTTCATTATAAAGTGGTTGAAACAGTGGATGTGCGGTTTGATGAGACTAACGGTTCAAAAAGAGAGCACCTCCCAAATGTGCTAGATGAAGTTCCATCCAGCGAATCAATCAAGCTTATGGGAACCGGAGAAATCATACCCTCTGAGGCTCAACCTGAAGAGGAACTTATCATCTCCGCACCTGATCAACCTGAAGACAATGCTCAGCCTGAAGACAATCCCACTAACAATGACAATGATCAGCAAGAGCAAAACCTTCGCCCTGTACATCCTCATGTTGCCAATGAAGTGCAGATTGAGAGAATAATTGATAGCATCAATGCACCCGGTCCGCTCACTCGATCAAGGGCAACCCAGCTAGCAAATTTCTGTGGGCACTTCGCATTCGTCTCAATAATAGAACCCAAGAAAGTTGAAGAAGCCTTCATGGAACCTGAATGGATTCAAGCTATGCAAGAAGAGCTTCAATAGTTTGAACTGAATAATGTATGGGAACTGGTTAAGCGCCCTGATCCTCGGAAGCACAACATAATAGGCACCAAATGGATATACCGCAACAAGCAAGATGAGCATGGTCAAGTTGTCAGAAACAAAGCTCGTCTCGTTGCTCAAGGATATACTCAAGTGGAAGGCATTGACTTCGATGAAACATTTGCTCCTGTGGCTAGACTTGAAGCCATACGCATACTGCTGGCCTATGCAAATCATCATAACATACTTCTATATCAAATGGATGTGAAGAGCGCCTTTCTCAATGGCAAGATTGAAGAAGAAGTGTATGTTGCACAACCACCTGGCTTTGAAGATCCAAAACATCCTGACATGGTATACAAGCTCAACAAGGCACTGTATGGCCTCAAACAAGCCCCTCGGGCCTGGTATGACACACTCAAATACTTCCTGAAGAGCAAAGGCTTCATACCTGGTTCCCTCGACCCCACTCTCTTCACGAAGACATATGATGGTGAACTGTTTGTGTGCCAAATATATGTGGATGACATTATCTTCGGCTGCACCAATCAGAAGTACAGTGAAGAGTTTGGATATATGATGCAAGAGCAATATCAGATGTCCATGATGGGAGAGCTGAAGTTCTTCCTCGGTCTTCAAATACGACAGCAATGTAACGGTATCTTCATATCTCAAGAGAAGTATCTCAAAGATTGCCTGAAGAAATTCGGTATGCAAGACCGCAAAGGTTTCACGACGCCAATGCCAGCCAAGCATCATCTGGATCCTGATGACAATGGTAAAGAGTTCGACCAAAAGGTATACCGCTCCATGATTGGTTCTTTGCTCTATCTATGTGCATCTAGGCCAGATATTATGCTTAGTGTTTGCATGTGTGCTCGATTTCAAGCGGCACCAAAGGAGTTGCATCACTTAGCTGTGAAGCGAATTCTTCGATATTTGGCTCACACCCCAACTCTAGGATTATGGTATCCAAAGAGCTCAGAGTTTGATCTGGTTGGATTCTCGGATGCTGATTATACTGGTGACAAAGTGGATCGCAAGTCTACATCAGGCACATGTCACTTTCTGGGACGATCACTTGTATGTTAATCTTCAAAGAAGCAGAACTGTGTATCTCTCTCCACTACTGAATCTGAATACATTGCTGCTGGATCTTGCTGCGCTCAGCTTCTGTGGATGAAGCAAACACTCAAGGACTATGGCATTCATCTAAAGCAAGTGCCACTCTACTGCGACAACGAAAGCGCCATCAAGATTGCCAACAACCCAGTTCAGCACTCGAAGACAAAACACATTGAAATTCGTCATCACTTTCTCAGAGATCATGTTGTGAAGGAAGATATTGACATCATACACGTCAACACTGAAGAGCAATTGGCAGATATCTTTACCAAGCCCTTGGATGAAAAGAGATTTTGCAAGTTACGGTGTGAGCTAAATATCTTGGAATCCTCAAATGTCCTGTGATCAGGCACACATCCTAACACTTATGCATATTGATGACTTAGATGTGCAACACACGAAGTAAAGTATATCTTCAATCAATGAAGACATACATTCTAAGTGTGAATACATTAATATGGAATTTGACTTCGGAGCGCCACGATAATTGTGCGCCGTGTCTGGGTCCAATACTTCCTATACGGTGGGTAACGCCACCACCAAATGTTCTGTTTGAAGTGTTTCACTCATGGTGTTACATTTGCTATGTCTTCGCATTTGGTTTGGCTTCAATCTCAGCATGTCTTCATGATTATCTTCACTATGTTGATTATATATATATATACTAGTGTTCTGTCCTCTACAACATTCACTTATAGCTATGTCTTCTTGTTGAATCTTTTGAACTAAGTGAATGTGATCAGACCCTAACCTCTCTATGCTTTCTATCTCAAACTCCATCTCTCCAAATCATATGCATTCTATTGAAATAGTCGAATGTCTTCTCTGCGTCCTTGTCAGTAGAAGATACAGAGACAAACATTAAGTCCGTTTTCAATGCTCATTCCTTCACCTGAAACCCGGAGAAGTGGGAACGACCACCCGACAATCCAGGCGTGTGTGGGACTTGGAACAACCCCCGATATGCTGCATGATGGCCACGTGTTCCTCAGATGTGAATCGCCAGGGGCACCTGTGTAATAACGCAGTGCCGCCCCTGTACCTATAAGTACACACCTCACAGCAGTCATTATCTCTTCTTCCACTCTCACACGAACCCTAGCGCCACCGCTAGCCCTCGACGACGCTGGCGACGAAGAGCTTCGCTACCGCAACCTCTCCGCCGCCGTCTTCACACCGACCGCGGACATCGTCTTCTCCGCCGTCGCCGTAGGTGTCTTTCGTCGCCAAGTTAGGGCACGGACGATCGAACTGCTCGGCCTCCTCTTCCACTCCGTCTAGCAGTTCTTCATGTGGTAAATAAAACTTCCTTTTTACAGCCCCCTTGATCCTATAGCTTCGTCACTTTCTACCACAAGCAGTTTCTGTTCACATAAGTTGGATCTCTTACATACTGCATCTCATAATATGCCTAGAATATTCACTTGTATTTCACAAAGTAGTTAGATTCCTCACTTGTACTGATCCATGGATTCGTACAAATCTGGAACCAACTCCTTATCTATGAGTGAATGTCTTCGCACGATGAGGTCAATGTCTTCTAAACTGATTTATCTTCAAAATCTTCTGAGAATGCATATGACCTCTTCCCTTTCCCTCGCACATTAATGCTGTCACAGGTACATGTCCATGGGAGAATCCCTTGGTTCTGATAGTCTGCATTCATTTGCAGAATACTTACAGCATCACATAAATTCTCCCGAAGCCAGTTCCTGTTTGTCCAGCAAGCGAAAACCTTTGAAGCCTTTGAATGTATTGAAGCCTTTCAGTTTAAAGTTCATGGCTTCAGAGAAATCAGCAAGGAAGGGTGGTAGAAAGCGTCGAGGAGAAATATCAAGAGATCTGCCCGATGACCTCTCAGAGCTGTACAAGACAGATCCTGAAGAGGATTAATCAGCGCAAGACACGAATCCAATGGATTCGACGCTATTGGGCAGAACAATGGTTCAAGTACAGATTTGTGATAAAGGAATATGTTGAAAAGAATGCCATCAAGCGACCATGGGGAGACATCCTCTACAAAAATCTTCAACCCAGGACCAGAGATGAAGCCATTGAACAAGGCTTCTATCCCTGCATGGTCCGTGGACCACAGCCTGCGGATGCTGACCCATCGTCCCTGCTATGGTGTCGTGACAACAATCTGTTTAAGCGCAACTTCCAGTTTGCCCAGAACTCAGCGAAGCAGAATAAGAAGTCTATGGGATTAGATTTCAACCCTGGTCCCTCTGCTCCCCGTGCCGATGGAACTCGCGAAGCTGAACCCAATCTTCTTGGGCCCTTCTACAACTTGGAAGGTCTCATCACTCACATCGTGGTTCAAGGGACAGCAGTGAATGAGCTTGCAGATGACGCTGAATCAGATGAAGCGCCTGCAGCGCCGAAGCCAAAGAAGCTGAAGCAGCCAAAAGCTTCAAAGCCTGCCTCTGCACCAAAAATCTCACGGGCGAAGCCACTGGCAACTGCACCTCCTGAAGATAGTATGCAGTCTGAAGATTTGTCACGCATCTCCAAGCCCCAGACGGTCAAGATGCCTCTGCCATACACCAGCCAAGAGCTGACAGCTGCTGCCATTCTGCGTAACGATGCCATTGATCTGTCCAGTGATGAAGATCTTGCAGATGACGCTCTTGAGCAACTCATCAAGAGCAAAGAAGAAGCAGAAATCTTTAATGATCTGCCTCTCTTTGATGTGATAATCATCCACAACTTCATTGATGAGTGGTTTGACACGCCAAACATCAGCTTCGAAGATCTGCAATTACCCATTGGCCTCAGTGTCGCCTTTCATGGCGCCATTGCTTCAGAGCTAGCTCTCGCTCAGCGCATCATCGAACTGAAGCAAAAGATTGACTATGAAAAGGCTCAGTTCAAGAAGCATATGGCCAAGCTCAGCGTGCAAGAGGTGAAAAACTTCAAAATTATGTTGCACGAGCTCAAAGAAGCCTTTCTCAAGAAACACGCAGAAGCTCAAGGTTCTCGGGAGCGCATGAAGAGCCTGGCTGACAAATGTGTGCAAGGCTACAACGAAGCTGAGAAGCGCAAGGCCCTTGGGCGTCCGGGCATTGATCCCAGGATGGCTGCTAAGCAGAAGAAGAAGCCCATTGTGGCCGAACCTCTCGCACCAAGGCAGGAAGCAGATCCCATTGTCTTCCCAACTAGCATGACTGGCTCGAAGCCAAGGGCCCGGTCAACTGCTTCGGAGCTGAAGAAGACGAGGACTGCTGAGGCTGAAGCTAGGAAGAGGAAACATCCTGAAGCCTCTGCTACTGCCCCTCCAAGAAGAAGAGGAAGACCAAGAAGGAACGGGCTGCTCCCACAGAGCCCTTGATTGTTGAAGCCATCTCCATGGTTCACCCCGACGCTGAACCGCAAGAACATCAACTGACTGTCCATGAGCCTTCTTTCACAGAGGCTCATGAAGCTGAAGACTTTTCAGCAGCTGATCCCATCGCTGCTGAAGACATTGGTCACCGTGACCATGTTGAAGATGATGCAGTCCTTCCTCAGCTCGAGCACAGCGAACTCATCAGCATTGGTCGTCCTCTGACGCCAATTGCTCACGATGCTTCATGGACTGATCGCCCACAAGAGGAAGAAGACTTTGAGGCCCAGCCAACTCCAACTCCACAGGCGTCGCCAGCGTTGCGCAGGCTTCGCAAAGGACCAAGGCCTCCAGTCTCTGAGTCTGAAGCTAAAGCTGCTGAAGACATTTCGGCTGCATCAGCCGATGAAGAAGAAGCCCCACAAGCTACTACTCCCCTGTCCCACCAAGAAGCAGTTCTCGAGGAGAACGTGACTGTGACTGACCCTCCAGCTCGTCAAGTGGAGGTTGAAAATCTTGAGGCTGCCACCACCAACACCAATGAAGCCACTGACGTTGTCATGGCTGAAGCTAATGTGGAGCCCTCACCAACAAACGCACCAGAAGTCAGCGAAGCCACTGATCCCACTGCTTCTGTTCCTGCGCCTGCTGCCGGTCCTCAGTTCAACTATCATGTTGAGCACATGCCTCAGGTACAGAAGTCAATCCTAAGATTGCCGAGGTTCTCAGGTCCTGCGTCAGCACCTGGATCCTTCAATATCAATGGCTTCAAAGCAGACAACACTTTCTTCAATAGCTCCAGGAACCCCTACTCAAGGGAAAGAATATCATCTGATCAGTTCTGGAGCTATCCGCATCGAAGCTATTACTCCTGCATTCTATACAATCAAGGTCGCATCTTCCCACACAAGCGTCTTGACATTGAAGCAATAGCTGGTCTACCCTGTCTGGAAGAAGCTCTGGATTGCTTCAAAGAGGTTGGACTGCTGCCGTTCGTCACCGACCAAGAGCACTGGAATGAAGAGTTGCTGCTCCAATTCTATGCCACACTTCACATCCACGGGTATAACAGAGATCCGAAGACTTGGGTCCTGGAGTGGATGACAGGAAATGTTCATCATGAAGCCAAAGCCTTTGACATCATTGAGCTCACTGGTCTACCCACTCCTGGCGATCTCTATGAATCTGGCTGTCAACTTCACAGTAAAGCTGTGGAGAGCATCTTTCAGAAGCCTGAACCTAACATGAGACAGATGCTCAGTATGATGAAGCCATTGCCCCAAGATGCTGCATATCCCAAAGAGTTCTTTGTTGAAGACCTAGAGTATCTGCCAAGGACTATTTATCACATCATAAGGCGAACTCTCTGGCCCATCAAAGGGCACTCTCCACATGCCAAGCTGGAAGGTGCAATGAAGACTTTGGTCTTCTATATTCTTCATGGCAAATGCTTCAATGCACATGACTTCTTCATTCGCCAACTTGCTGCATCAGGCTCTGATCTTTTCGGCTTGAAGTTCTACGCCCCATGGGTAATGTGGCTGATCAAACTTCACTCCGCTATCTCATATCAGCCATCTGCTCGCAATCATCGGATCTTTCTGCCTGATGTGGATATGTCTATTGAAGCCATCTATCCCGAGCCTGCCAAGGAACCTCTAATTCTTCAGTGCAGAGCATCAAAGTTTTTCTCAGAACATTGAAGGAGTTGAAGCAGTCACTCATGTGTATCCTTTGGCTGGCACTACACGTGCACCGCATCCTGCTCTCACTGAAGCCACTGATAGCACAATTGCTCAACGACCCAAGAAGCGCACTCGTGTTCTCAATGACCGAGAGCTTCTTGTGGCTCTTCATTAGAAACAGGATAGGCATCATGACTGGCTGAAGCGTCAGATGCAAAGCCTCTTGGTGAATGTTAATCGCATTCGCAATCTTGCCACCAAGAATGCCTTTGTTGCCCATGAAACCTCTCGACGCACATGGAAAGGGCTAACGCTGATGTGCTCTGAAGATGATCTTCAAGAGGATGGCTTCTCTGAACGCTTCAAGTTTGACTCCACACCTCCTCGAAGGGCAGTGTTGCGACGAACTCCATCTCTTGAAGACTCTGAGTTCTCTTCCTCTGCTGCAACTGTGAATGCCAGAGTGATCGAGGATGAAGACGATGCTACTTCACCGCCACCTCCTTCAGCACGCTTCGACACTACTCCAAGTTCTTCTGCACCGCCGAACACCGCCGACGATCCTGCTGCTTCACCTACTCTTCATGGGAACGAGTAGATGCTCTATTTCTTCAAACCTTTTTGGTCCTTACTGACAAAAGGGGGAGAAGCATATGAGTTTGATAGTCTTCAAGCGGGTCCATATGGGCGGGTGCTTTATACTTTTTGCTTCGTGTTTACAACTCTCATTTGCTTTGATACAGTTGGTTCTTTGAGTTGTAACACTTAAACTCGATGGTCGTCTGCTACTTATTTGCCACTTTGTGTTGCAATGATAAATTCCGCATGTGCGACGATAAATTCCGCACTTAGATCATTTTGCAGACGTCCATTTTCCATTATGCATGTCATTATCTTCACAAACCTTCACATGCATAGTGGATTGTCATCATAAGTTGAAGAGGATCTCCACAAGCACAATCTGCCATGTGCATTTGCATTCCAAAAGCAAATTACTTATATGCACATATTCAGGGGGAGCCCTTACAACTTATGAAGACAATTCCTTATCCTTTACAATCTCACATATTATATTCCCCGTTGAAAACTTCAACTAGTTTGTCATCAATCACCAAAAAGAGGGAGATTGTAAGTGCATCTAGTGCCACCCCTAGTTGGTTTTGGAGTATTGACAACAAACCTAGTTGAGGGACTAATGTGTTTGTGAGAATTGCAGGATAACACAGGTAGAAGTCCCTCATTGATTCGGTTTTCCTACCAGAGATGACCCCTAAAAATGTATGAAGACATTGATGTCAAAGGTGGTATATGAAGATATTCACATTGAAGACTATGACAAGAGAAGACATCGCATGAAGCCTTTGGAGCTCGAAGACTTAGATCTTTCGTAGTTCTTTTTCTTCTTTGTTGAGTCATAGGAACCACCGTACTGTTAAGTGGGGTCCAAGAGAACCAGTCAGAATGACTGAAGTGATGCTTAACCAAAACCTATGTCTTCGAGTGAAGACTATGAGAGCGAATCTTGTCTAGAGTCGGACAAGTCAGCTTTGCTTGTAGCCCAAGTAAAGTTGCCGTGTGAGTTTGAAATCTGACCGTTGGAACACGTGTTAGTTCCTTAGTGACCCAGGGTCATTTCAGACAAATCAGGTCGGGTTGCCTAGTGGCTATAAATAGCCCACCCCCTACAACCATAAACGGTTGGCTGCTCAGAGTTACTGTACGGCTTTTGTCGTTTGAGAGCAACCCACCTCGAAGCCTTTGAGAGAGAATTCCTTGTGAGGATAAAGCCCTAACCACCCAGAGCCAAAGAGAATTAGGCATCACTTAAGTCTTCTTGTCTGTGTGATCTGAAGACTTATTACACTTGAGGACTGTGAATCCTCCAGCCGGTTAGGCGTCGCGTTCTGAGCATCCAAGATACATTGTGGATCGCCGGTGAACGAAGTCTGTGAAGGTTTGGGAGTCTACCTTGAAGACTTACCTGTTGGAAATATGCCCTAGAGGCAAAAATAAAAGCATTATTATTATATTTCCTTGTTCATGATAATTGTCTTTTATTCATGCTATAGTTGTGTTATCCGGAAATCGTAATACATGTGTGAATACTTAGACACCAACATGTCCCTAGTAAGCCTCTAGTTAACTAGCTCGTTGATCAACAGATAGTCATGGTTTCCTGACTATGGACATTGGATGTCATTGATAACGAGATCACATCATTAGGAGAATGATGTGATGGACAAGACCCAATCCTAAACATAGCACAAGATCGTATAGTTCATTTGCTAGAGTTTTCCAATGTCAAGTATCTTTTCCTTAGACCATGAGATCGTGTAACTCCCGGATACCGTAGGAGTGCTTTGGGTGTACCAAACATCACAACGTAACTGGGTGACTATACTGCGGGTATCTCCGGAAGTGTCTGTTGGGTTGACACGGATCAAGACTGGGATTTGTCACTCCGTATGACGGAGAGGTATCACTGGGCCCACTCGGTAATGCATCATCATAATGAGCTCAAAGTGACCTCAAGACTGGGATTTGTCACTCCGTATGACGGAGAGGTATCACTGGGCCCACTCGGAAATGCATCATCATTATGAGCTCAAAGTGACCAAGTGTCTGGTCACGAGATCATGCATTACGGTACGAGTAAAGTGACTTGCCGGTAACGAGATTGAACGAGGTATTGGGATACCGACGATCGAATCTCGGGCAAGTAACATATCGATTGACGAAGGGAATTGTATACGGGGTTGCTTGAATCCTCGACATCGTGGTTCATCCGATGAGATCATCGAGGAGCATGTGGGAGCCAACATGGGTATCCAGATCCCGCTGTTGGTTATTGACCGGAGAGCGATCTCGGTCATGTCTACATGTCTCCCGAACCCGTAGGGTCTACACACTTAAGGTTCGGTGATGCTAGGGTTGTAAAGATATGAATATGCAGTAATCCGAAAGTTGTTTGGAGTCCCGGATGAGATATCGGACGTCACGAGGAGTTCCGGAATTGTCCGGAGGTAAAGAATTATATAGAGGAAGTGTTATTTCGGTCAACGGGAAAGTTTCAGGGTCACCGGTATTGTACCGGACCCCATGGGCTGAAGTGGGGGGGGAACCACCGGCTGGTGCGCCCCCCTAAGGCCCATGCGCCTAGGGTTGAAACCCTAGGGTGGGGGGGGGCTCCCCACTTGCCTTGGGGGGCACCCCACCCCCTTGGCCGCCGCCCCCCTAGGAGATTGGACCTCCTAGGGCCGGCGCCCCCCTAGGCCCCCTATATATAGTGGGGGGAGGGAGGGCCTTACCTTGAGCCTTTGGCGCCTCCCTCTCCCCTGCTACACCTCTCTCTCTCGCAGTATACGGCGAAGCCCTGCTACTGTGACGCCCTGCATCCACCACCACGCCGTCGTGCTGCTGGATCTTCATCAACCTCTCCTTCCCCTTGCTGGATCAAGAAGGAGGAGACGTCATGCTGACCGTACGTGTGTTGAACACGGAGGTGCCGTCCGTTCGGCGCTAGGATCTCCGGTGATTTGGATCACGTCGAGTACGTCTTCCTCATCCCCGTTCTTTGAACGCTTCCGCGCGTGATCTACAAAGGTATGTAGATGCAATCTGATCACTCGTTGCTAGATGAACTCCTAGATGGATCTTGGTGAAACCGTAGGAAATTTTTTGTTTTCTACAACGTTCCCCAACATACCTTAGCTCAAGGGGAATACGGTGAGGACTGGGTGTCCTGAGCTGCGTGTTCAGGACTGCGTGTCCGGGACTGTGTGTCCTCGGGTTTAAATACCTAGCCGCCCTAACCAGACGTACAGTTGTCACAGCAACTGGAACTGGTCCAACAAATCATTGTCTTCAACGAGTCACTGGTTTCATCCTTCCCTTCCCTTTACTTACTGTTGGTCCTTGTGAAGTCATTGTATGATTGCACTATCTTTTGTCTTCACTGAGTGACTGCGTGTTCTGTTTGGCTTCAGAATATCTTCCTACCTGATCCTTACTACCTAGCTGCTATTAGTCACTGTGCTTTCACTTCATTGAATACTTGACTAAGGTTTGCCTAGTGTAGTCTACCTTCCGCTGCATGGTAATAGGTTTATTTCTGTTGTTTGTCTTCGAAACTTCCACGTTTTGAAGACTTTCATAAAAATCACCTATTCACCCCCCTCTAGTCGATATAACGCACTTTCACGGACGACACCAAGACCTCCCTGGGGGTCAGTCTCACCAGACTGGCTCCCAAGGAGCGGAAATATCAATGCAAGGTGCACCTCGCGAGGATCATATGACGTGAGCCATGAGGACCAAGGCCAGGCGGGCGCCAGCGGGCGCAGTGTACCAGTTTCCTCTTTGGTGCTTAGGAGGCAAGCGCAGGCGTGGAGTCCCGAGGCATCAAGCAAAGGTTTTCATTTCGGTGCAACAAGACCAAGACCACCAGAACGGCAGGACGGAGGTCATGTTGGGGAGCGCATTAAGCAAAAGCAAAATGGTAGACCAGTCAAATATGCTTTGCCATGAATTGGTTGTCGATTGCTACTTCCTTAAAGCCAAAAGTATGCGATTCCAGTTGCTACACACATAATTGGAAGAACACAAGTATTAATGATTATTCTATTTATATGCAATTCCAATTACACTCCATTTAGCCGCTTAAAGCCAAAAGTATCAAATCTTTTCCTTTTATAAATATGTTTTTTCCTATGATAATTATTTCAGCCCCACCGAATAAATGAAATTTGGATATTGAGATCAAATCGCAAAACCATTATTTATATCACATAAAAGACATAATACTTTTACTAGCTTACCCCTAATCGCGAGTCGCACACGAGCCACTCAAAAGAAACCCTAGTTGCATGGCTGGTTGATCATTTGTCGCATCGATCTCCGTTGTTTTTTGCCTCACATAATCGATTTTGATGCGCTACGCTGTTGGATTTGTTTTGCAATGTCGTCATTTGTATCATCTTTATAGTTTTGGTTCTTTTTTCCAAGTACTCTTGCTAGTGTACATTCTTTTGCATTACCAAATTCCTAGAAGTGACTTCCCCAACGTGTACCCATTAAGCATAATCATGCACGTAGTCATTCTTTCTTTGTGCCGCCTTACCTATTTCCTTAGCCGTCACATCTCCTCTGCTGATTGATCGCCGCCTTCTCCTCCTCTGTTGGCTCTGTGTGTGGGAGAACGAGAGGAGGCCCAGATCTAGGAAGTCTTAGTTTTTCCTGTCTTGGGCTTGTGGTAAGTCTATGTTGTCCGTCGCTTCGGCCTTCCGATGGTGGTGACTATTAGAAATACGCTCTAAAGTCAATAGTAAAGTATTTATTATTCTATTTTCATGTTCGTGATTAAGTTTATTTTCTATGCTAGGATTACATTGGTTCCTGAATATGAGATTTTGTAGGAAAACCCAATTGCATATGTGAAATAATAAAGTCCAAACATATCCCTAGTCAAGCCTCTGAACTAGCTCATGTATTGCTGATGGTCTTAATTTTCTAACCATGGACATTGTTAATGTAACAAGGACGTCGATAATAATTGGAGCACATTGTTAGGATAACAATGGTGTTGGATATGCCCACTTATGAAACTGCGAGATCTTGACGTTTACTTCCGTCCTTAGACCATGAGAATATCGTAGACCCAGATACCGGATGGTTGATTTGGGGTCATAAAACGTTATTATATAACTAGGTAATTGTAAAGGTGACATGTTAAGACTGGAATTTGCCCCTCCGATGATGAAGAGATACACTCTGGGTCCACTGGGTATTACGGTGTCCAGCATCGCCTGGCCAGGTATTGTGAGTAAAGAGTTACCCACGGGACACCAGACTACGGAAAGGAGAAAAGAGTACAAATCAGAAACAAAGATAACTAGGTATAGCGATCAAGGAGTTAATCACATGAATATCGTCAAAGTCTCACCTGGAGTTGTGTAACGTATCGCGAGGCAAAAATCTTCGATGATATAAGGGAATCCTCATGGGTGTCCAGGTCCGTTGATTATCATTGAACGAAAGGTGTTCCAGACATGCCCACATATGCTCGAACCTATAGGCAGCGGTGGAGCTTGACAAAGAATTTTGAGGGGGAAGAAGAGAGTTGAGTGTACCAAAATGACACATTGTACTTACACGTTCAATAATCTTCAAGATTTAAGCTTAACAAGTAAGGGTATTCGAAAGGATTTTTCTAGACTAGGGCAAAGGGCAATAACCCACCTTGGCCCTAAGGAAGCTCCGCCACTGCCTATAGGGTCGCATGCTTTACGTTAACGACATTTAGTAATGCTACGGTTTAATGGAGACTAGGAGAGAAGGGTTCGAAAAGTGTACCGAGAGGACCTGGTGTTCCGGTGATGTCTGAAAGTGTTTTTGGAAGGTACCGACGGGTTCTAGAACTGGGTAGAAACTTATTTTCAGAAGGATCCTATTGAGGCCTGCCCCTTTGCTGGGAAGGGGGGGGGGGCAACACAGCTTGGTTGGGCCAGGTCGGACGAACCCCTGACTTGGGGTTCAGCGCAAGCTAGATGGAGTCCTAGTAGGACTCCTTGACGCACGCGCAAGCGGGGCTCCTTTCCTTGGTCGGCTGCCCCCTACCTGGCCACCTATATAAGGAGGGCCAGTGGTGCACCAGGGAGACATCAAGCCCTTGGCCTACCCCTCTTCCTGGTGGTGCCCTGTCCCCTTCTAGCTGGCACCTCACTCTTCCTCAAGATTAGATCTAGATTCCCTGCTGCTTCGTTGTGTTGGTCCACGAATTGATGTGATGTCACTACTTTGATGCGTGTGGATACCTTGGAGGCGTCGTAATCTTCTACAATAGATATGGCGGATCTTCGCGGCTGAGAGGTATAACCTAGCCGTTAGAATCAGAGGACTTCATCGACAACGTCAACATCTCTATTGCGCTGATGTATTCGTCGAGGGTATGGTTTTATTACCCGCACCTCGATAGTGATCTTGGTTGGATCCTACGCGGTAAAAAAAATTGTTTTCCTAGCACGTTCCCCTACATTGACAACACATGAGACGATGGAACCGACAACGTGATCGGATGGACAAGTAGGTCCCCGTTGTCCGTCGCTTCGGCTTTTACGCTGGTGATGGCGGTGGTACGGAATAATTTCTCCTCCGGCTTCTTCGGTTTTTAGCAACGGGTGCACCGCCAGATCTAGTGATAGGATTATGGTCAACGCAGACGGAGTTGGATGTGTCTTCGTCGGGCTGATGTTGGTTTGGCTGCAGCAGCATCGATTTCGTTATTCCTTCTTCTTCTTCTTCTTCTTCTTCTTAAGATATTGTACCTTTTTTTTTCTTGGAGAGGATGGAGGATTCCCTTGTACCTATTTTTTTGGATTTCTTGTATTGTTGATGTTTGGTTAGTACGGGGCCACAATTCATTCGCAAAAATAAATAAAGCATGATCATGCACCTGATTTTACTATACAGTTGTACACCACGTGTATAAGACATCATCGCAGGGTGTTCTGTCACCGTGTCCTGGTTGTATATGCATTGCCCTAACTTGGGCATTGGGTAGCTTGAACGTATTCTTTCGCTGTATTTGCACTCTATCCATGCCCCTCCAGCAACGGGAGTTTGGGACTTCTTGTCTTGTACTACTACGCACTCATCCTAGCTACTCTACCACTGATGTTATACTCAACCTTATCGTCCCGCATTTTAAAACTCTCACAACAAAATTGAGCATGAGAATCTGTCATCTGACGTTGAAGCATATGTATTCTTTGCTTCCCGCCCTCACTTCTTTGTCGGGTAATTAACAATGTTTCCATTCGTTGATTACTCAATCTCATCATGCCTTACGCGTCACCCCACTGTCGAGGCACGCGACCCATGAGGAGCAGCAGCAGCATCTAACCGAAACGTGTTCGGTTCACACAACATAATTAACGAGAAGAGAGGAGACGTGTCCAACTAGCGTAGCCCCGCGGCTAAGCTTCCGGTGAACATGAGAGAATTTCTTCTGCTGTTGGCACCAGATTGGTTGCTGTTAAGGCGGCGACGGGGACCTTTAGCAGCCGTCCGGTGGGTCTCGATCGTTTGATCCGATCCGATGGAATGTTCGGCTTCCCGGGCTAATCCATATGTAGATGGACTTTCGGTGGTTTAATTAGTCAGCCTATTTCTGTTCACTGGCATAAATGTGTATAGTATTCCTCGCAAAATAAATAAATATGTATGGTATATTGTACTACTACTGTATGTCAATTATGCAGAGCAGATATGGTCAAAGATGCATGGAGTATGATTCCGAAAAAGAAGAAGAAAATGCATGTGGAGAAGAGAGTATTGTGCCCGAATCATGACAGTGGGTGAATTAAATGGAAAAGGCTCCCGTTTGTGTCGACCGCTGACACCGACGGGCGGAGTCAATTATGCTAATCCGAGCAAACTGTCGGGAGCATTCTCACTTGTGGATTTTATTGCTAGTACGTATACGTACCTGTGGCAGCGGAAGCACCATCTACAGTATGCTGAGGCCCTTCCCAATGCTTCAAGGTGTACAGATGCTAAGGACGACACATAAGCAAAATACTGATGTGGCAAAGCAATTAAAAAGGAGAGAGAGCATTATGATGACCCTAAGAAGAGACGGTGCTAAGCACGTGAACCTATGTAAAGTGACTATCAACCAATACATTAAGGAGATTAATTATTAAACAATTCTATGAGGAAAGCTTAGCTAGTACAAAAGCTAAGCACTTATGCATTGAGGGGACTAGTTACTAAGATTTTTAATGCATTTAGCACCTTATCTAAGCACTCATGCATTGAAAGAGGCCTGAATGAAGAGTGTGAAAAAGGTTGGTCTTCCCCTCGCTGTCGATTCATTCTAGGAATGGTCGGTCGTTGACTCGATGTCAACTGGTTGGTTGGCTGGAGCTGCAGCCTCGGTTCGTTTCCCACGGCGACCCGCGAGCAGAACCGACGACCGGATTTAGAGCTGGAGCTGGATCTGGGTCGTGCTAACCTCGAGAGAAATGGAGGTTTTTCCCTCCTCGCAGTCGGTCTAGATTTAGATCTGTATGTTTTTTAGCTTGAAATGGGACGTTGGATAGGATAGGATGGAACTGATCCTCTGTCTGTAGCCACAAAAACAGATCCGAGCCACGATCCGCAGAAAGCCGTTCTTTTTGCCGTTCGGCTTTGCATCTATCCGTCCTTTTCGGCGCAGCACATGCGATACCTAACTGCACCAGGAGAGAAAAGCAAGAAAGAAAAGATGGATTCCTGTGAGTGACTTCGGCATTTCGAGCCAAGACGCGCGTACATCGGTACATGCATACATACATGTGGCCTCTTCGCCGTCACGATCATTGCCGCCGTTGCCCATCTCCGCCTGCGCGTGAGCCGAGGATGATGCCTCAACCACTTTGCCACTCTCTCATTGTACTACCCCTTTTGTGCAAGCCAAGGGAGATGGTGACTGCGACCTCCTCCTTCTCGACGATGAAGAAGAAAAACCAGAAGAAAAAAACATGTAGCAGACCGTAGGGCAAAGAACCGATGATGAAGAATTGCTGCTGCCGCTGCTGCATGTGCATGGCCTCGGCTGCCAGGCTACGCCTGCGGGACACGGCTCACGAGGGACGGCAGGAATCAAGTCAACTCCGGCCGCATCTCGTGATCCGGCGACCTCTGCTTCCCTCCGCCACGCGCCATGTGCAACGCGCCGATCAGTGAAGTCCAAGTCCTGCTATGCTACGCCTGCACTGCATGCGCAGCAGCTCAACCTTCAACGCCCTGCCTGATGAAACCCCATCCGCCACCACTGCTACTACCTAGAGAGAGTCAATCGGAGCACAAGTGGAAATTAAACAAATGGAGATTCATTGCCACTACTGCTAGCACTACGTGGATAAGAACAAGAATCTCGTAAAGCTCGAGGACATAGAGATCGGTGGAGCTTTTGACCGTTCGTTTGTCCCTTCCACAGTACTAGCATCACTGCCATGGCAATGATATTACGACTATGATATGATATGATGGCTACAGTGTCGGATGAACCGGCTTCCTGCTGCCAAGAAATGATGTTAGTCGAGTTAGGCAGTGATCCACCAGAAAGACACGCGAGCTTATTGGTAACAATTTTGACACAAAAGCGCGCTAGATGTGCTAAACAACTCACCATTTGCCGGGGGTCACGCATCGCACTCAGACGATGAGTTACAGTCGATGTTTCGGAAGGAGAACGTCCACTCAACTGAAGACGAGCATGATTAAAAGGACCAAAGCGAGTGGTGAGCTTGAGCTCTGCCGTGGCCCATGCGTGGTAGACCGTTCCACTACTGCCGACCACGCACTCGTCTCATCCCAATCATCTATGCTGCCAGGTCTCGACAAGGATTGCTCCTTCTAGTTCTCGATTGTTCCAGAAGAATAAGCTTTTCTCTTTAAAGTAAAAAAAGTTGGAAACCGCTCGGGAAAAAAATGCGAGTGGAAGGGCTGAAGGTCTTTTTGTAGTTCTCGATTGTGCGAGAAGAATAAGCTTTTCTCTTTAAAGTAAAAGTTGGAAATTGTTCAGGAAAGTAATACCAGTGAAAGTTCAGAAGGTCTTTTTGTAGTTGCAAGAATCGAATGCCAATGGGCGATCACTGGCCGCGGAGGAGCAACTTGAAACAACTTTCGAATTTTATTAAGTTGAAAACCGACGCGATGCTCTCCGCCTACGTCCGCTTCTTTTTTCAGCTCCTCCTCATCTACAATCCACAGCGATTATTGTACTGTGATTGAACTGAACATGAAATGGGAGAGCCAAACAGAGGGCAGTATATAATAAGAAAAAATATATCAATGTCTAACAGTTCTGGTCAGCTCAGACTTTGTCGTCGTGTGCCTGCAAACGTGACAGCGGCATTGATGATAACCTAAAGTCGCCAGTCAGGTGCAGCACCAACACCAAAGTTGACCAAACAAAACACAAACTGTTTCAACGGCAGAAGAAACTCTTGCTTGCAAGTTGCAACTTGCAGCTGGCGGCGGCCCCCTCAACTTGGTACTCAGATTGATTGGTTTACATCTCTGACGTAGAGCACATGTCAAAGCATGGCTAGTTATATACTCGTCTCGTTTCTAAATATAAGTATGTTTAGAGATTCCAATAAGAGAATATATATGAAGCAAATGAGCGAGACTATACTCTATAATATGTGTATATATATCCATGTGTAGTTTGTATTGAAATCTCTAAAAATACTTATATTTAGAAATGAGGGAGTATTTCGAGGGTAACATTGATCGCTTTGTTTTAACGAAGCGAAGTAAAGTTGATTTGCTGCTCGTCGATACTATTTTTGTAACTTAATATAAGACGCTTTTTTTTACACTGTCATGGATTGTAAAAACGTTTTAGACGAGTATCTTATTTACAGTTTTTTTTGAGTTGTTGATTGTTTGTTGAGATAGGTAAACCTAAGTCTGCATTTGAAAAAAAAGGAAGAAGTTTTTTTTTAAGACATAAAAGGAAGAAGTGCACACACAGACGAGACGGGTGCTCAACAAGAAAACAAAAGTCCATTTCTCTCTGTGATCACAGTTTTATGGCCCGGCCCATTTATATAATCTCAATGGATGATGACATTCCCATAGCCCACGGCACTTTCCCGTGTATCTGAAATTCTGAACTCAGGGGTTTCAAAAACATTCTGAACGCAGGCACCTCTTTCTCTCATAGAAAGAATGCAGGCACCTCCAAATGATCATCATGAGATGGTCACCAATCCTACTTTTTTCGAACCCCTTTCCGTTACTTTCATAACGGAAATACAATGTCTCAGGAACTGAAACTAGCAGGACTAGGGAAAGAGGAAAAGCGAGTTCAGAGCAACACCAGGAAACCCACTATCTGTGCCTATCATCAGGAACATCAGATCATGGGGCGAAAACCTGTTGTCATCCAAAACCGCACTAGGAGCATCTAATCAAGTATCGCACATATTACAGACGACATCAACAGGCCCAGGGCTAACGCCTGTAGATCACAAAAGGCCTACCAACATGACTCCGGAGACTGAAACAGGGAACGAAGGGCAATGCACGCCTGTTGTCATTCGGCAAGATCTTCAAATCGCAGCGACGTCCTGGTAGCAAAAACGAGATATACGAGACCTGCAGCAGTTTTTTACTCGTACTTCCTACTGCAAACAAGAGTCCTAAATATCTCCAGAAAATGATACTTGAAGTTGTAGTAAGTACAGTAGCAAGAATGATCTGAAAACCACAGTAGCAAGATGAACACCAGCTCATATTACTGATCGAGCTTTCTTCAGAATTTCCAGTCTTCACAATGCTCAGCAAACCTACTCAAAACAAGAGTCTTAAATATCAGCAGAAAATGGTACTCGCAGCTGTAGTAACCACAGTAGCAAGGATGATCTAAAAATACAGTAGCAAGATGAAGAACACCAGCTCGTATTCCTGATCGAGCTTCCGTCAGAAGTTTCAGTCTTCACATCACGACTTACAACAGACAAACAACCGAGCAAGAAAAAGGAAAATCTCTCCACGGCTGAACACAGCAGATGCCTTGCTCGCCGCCCTCACCGGGCCACGAGCCCGCCCTCGGCGGCGGCCATTTTGCGGCAGTAGTCGGCGACCTCGCGGAACCTGGGCACGCTCCGGAGGTCGACCTTGGTGCCGTCCTTGAGCGTGATGACGATGTCGCCCCACTCGCCGATGAACCGCGGCACGACCACCACCTCCCTCACCGACGAGTAGGGGAAGTCCGTGCGGTCGTCGCCGGAGAGCCCGGAGATGACGGTCACGCGGCGGGAGGTGAAGCGGTACCGGAGGAGGAGCGCGCGGGACACGGAGGCGAGGGTCAGCGGCAACCACAGCAGGGTCAGGCCGAGGACGAGGTTCGCCGCCAGGTCGCCGTAGTGCGCGCCGCCGTCGAAGAACACCGTCTCGGCCTCGGCGCCGGCGGCGCCGGACGCAGAGGCCCGCGCGACCACGCGGGAGTGGCCTGCTGAGCGTCTGAGGGATGGGTTTGATCGGAGGGTGGCGTGGGCGGGGAGGTTCGGAGGAGGCAGCGAGCGGAGGAAGGAGGACGCCGCGGCGGAGGCGGTGAGGGCGGACGGCGGAGGCGGCATGGTCGCTGGCGCGTTATCTATGTCTCGTGGTGGTGGTGGAGGGAAGTGCTGTTGGGTTCGCTCGGTTTTCGGTAGTCATTTGTGTGCACTGGGGCGTGATACGTGGACCGACTGGAATCGTGCACGTAGCCTCTGTTAGCCTTCGTTACCAGAGCCATTTGTGTTCACAGGCTAGCGTTTTGCTGTTTCCAAATCGGTATGCACGTGGTTTGTATTATAATCTTTTAGAGTCTGTTTAAGCATATCTAGATGTGTCTTTAGTTATTACACATCTAAATGACTCAATCAAGTACATATAAAGATTAAAAAAAATACTTATATGAATCTTTACGTAAGATCAATGATACCATGGCACAATTAGATGTGCTTTAGCAATACTATAATTTTTATAATCTATATGAATTGGATGTACAATACTTATTACACATCTAGATGTGCTTTAGCAAAACTGTAATCTCTATAATATAAATGAAACACATATTACCATTTCAAAAAAAGTTATTTGTGTGCACGAGGGCGGTTTGCAGCGTTGTTCCACGAGTTAAGGCTTTTTTTCCCATACCATTAATACCACTTCTGCACCAAAGATCAAGGGAAAAGCTTACCTTCAGCCCGCCAACCGCGCAGGCGTGTCCGCGGCTCCGTGTCCGTCAGATCCTTTGTTGATCTGATGGACGAGAGCACCCCATGTGTCCATGTGTTTCTGCAACTGAGGCTTTGTTTCAAAAAATAGAGTTTTGCAACTGCCTGGCTTTTTACAACGGCGGTGACTTGTGCGGCATGGAGAGCGATGGCGGCGAGGAATCTCGTCGGATCCGATGAGGATGGCGCGCGGGCAGGAGGTAGGGACATCCGGGAACCGTGAGGTGCTATCTCTTGAGCACTGCGTTGGATTTCCCCGAAGAGGAAGGGATGATGCAGCAAAATAGCGTAAGTATTTCCCTTAGTTTTTGAGAACCAAGGTATCAATCCAGTAGGAGGCTATGCGCGAGTCCCTCGTACCTACACAAAAACAATAGCTCAATGCAACCAACGCGCTTAGGGGTTGTCAATCCCTTCACGGTCACTTACGAAAGTGAGATCTGATAAATAATATTTTTTTTGGTATTTTTGGTATGGAGATGTAAAGTGAAAAGTAAAAGGCAAAGTAAAAACAAAGCAATAATAAAGTGATGGAGATTGATATGATGAGAAAGAGACCCGGGGGCCATAGGTTTCACTAGTGGCTTCTCTCAAGAGCATAAGTATTATACGGTGGGTGAACAAATTACTGTTGAGCAATTGACAGAATTGAGTATAGTTATGAGAATATCTAGGTATGATTATGTATATAGGCATCACATCCGAGACAAGTAGAACGAAACGATTCTGCATCTACTACTATTACTCCACTCATCGACCGCTATCCATCATGCATCTAGAGTATTAAGTGAAAAAACAGAGTAACGCCTTAAGCAAGATGACATGAAGTAGAGGGATAGTTTCATGCAATATGATAAAAACCTCATCTTGTTATCCTCGATGGCAACGATACAATGCGTGTCTTGCTGCCCCTTCTGTCACTAGGAAAGGACACCGCAAGATCGAACCCAAAGCTAAGCACTTCTTCTATGGCAAGAACAACCAATCTAGTAGGCCAAACCAAACTGATAATTTAAAGAGACTTGCAAAGATAACCAATCATACATAAAAGAATTCAGAGAAGATTCAAATATTATTCATAGATAGACTTGATCATAAACCCACAATTCATCGGTCTCAACAAACACACCGCAAAAGGAAGATTACATCGAATAGATCTCCACGAGAGAGGAGGAGAACATTGTATTGAGATCCAAAAAGAGAGAAGAAGTCATCTAGCTACAAGCTATGGACCCGTAGGTCTGAAGTAAACTACTCACACTTCATCGGAGGGGCTTGGATGATGATGTAGAAGCCCTCCGTGATCGATGCCCCCTCCGGCGGAGCTCCGGAACAGGCCCCAAGATGGGATCTCGTGGATACAGAAAGTTGCGGCGGTGGAATTAGGTTTTTGGCTCCGTCCCCGATCGTTTGGGGGTACGTGGATATATATAGGAGGAAGAAGTACGTTGATGGAGCTTCGAGGGGCCCACGAGGCAGGGGGGCGCGCCCTAGGGGGGCCCCCTACCCTCGTGACCACCTCATGGCTTTCTTGACGGAGGGTCCAACTCTCCTGGATCTTATTTGATGAGAAAATCACGTTTCCGAAGGTTTCATTCCGTTTGATATTTCTTTTCTTCGAAACCCTAAAACAGGCAAAAAATAGCAATTATGGGCTGGACCTCCGGTTAATAGGTTAGTCCCAAAAATAATATAAAAGTGGATAATAAAGCCCAATAATGCCTAAAACAGTAGATAATATAGCATGGAGCAATCAAAAATTATAGATACGTTGGAGACGTATCAAACATCCCCAAGCTTAATTCCTGCTCGTCCTCGAGTAGGTAAATGATAAAAACAGAATTTTTGATGCGGAGTGCTACTTGGCATAATTTAAATGTAAATCTTTTTAATTGTGGTATGAATATTCAGATTCGAAAAATTCAAGACAAAAGTTCATATTGATATAAAAATAATAATACTTCAAGCATACTAACAAAGCAATTATGTCTTCTCAAAATATCATGGCCAAAGAAAGCTATCCCTACAAAATCATATAGTCTGGCTACGCTCTATCTTCACCACACAAAGTATTTAAATCATTCACAACCCCAATGACAAGCCAAGCAATTGTTTCATACTTTTGACATTTTCAAAACTTTTTCGATCTTCACGCAATACATGAGCATGAGCCATGGATATAGCACTATAGGTGGAATGGAATGGTGGTTGTGGAGAAGACAAAAAGGGAGAAGATAGTCTCACATCAACTAAGAGTATCAACGGGCTATGGAGATGCCCATCAACAGATATCAATGTGAGTGAGTAGGGATTGCCATGCAACGGATGCACTAGAGCTATAAGTATATGAAAGCTCAAAAGAAACTAAGTGTGCATCCAACTCGCTTGCTCACGAAGACGTAGGGCATTTTGAGAAAGTCTATCATTGAAATATACAAGCCAAGTTCTATAATGAAAAATTTCCACTAGTATATGCAAGTGACATAATGAGAGACTCTCTATCATGAAGATCATGGTGCTACTTTGAAGCACAAGTGTGGTAAAAGGATAGTAACATTGTCCCTTCTCTCTTTTTCTCTCATATTTTTTGGGCTTTCTCTTTTCTTTTTTTGGCCTCTTTTTTTATATATTTTTTTCGTCCGGAGTCTCATCCCGACTTGTGGGGGAATCATAGTCTCCATCATCCTTTCCTCACTGGGACAATGCTCTAATAATGATGATCATCACACTTTTATTTACTTACAACTCATGAATTACAACTCGATTCTTAGAACAAAATATGACTCTATATGAATGCCTCCGGCGGTGTACCGGGATGTGCAATGAATCAAGAGTGACATGTATGAAAGAATTATGAACGGTGGCTTTGCCACAAATACGATGTCAACTACATGATCATGCTAGCAATATGACAATGATGGAGCGTGTCATAATGAACGGAACGGTGGAAAGTTGCATGGCAATATATCTCGGAATGGCTATGGAAATGCCATGATAGGTAGGTATGGTGGCTGTTTTGAGGAAGGTATTTGGTGGGTGTATGATACCGGCGAAAAGTGCGCGGTATTAGAGAGGCTAGCAATGGTGGAAGGAAGGAAAGTGCGTATAATCCATGGACTCAACATTAGTCATAAAGAACTCATATACTTATTGCAAAAATCTAGAAGTTATCAAAGCAAAGTATTACGCGCATGCTCCTAGTGGGATAGATTGGTAGGAAAAGACCATCGCTCGTCCCCGACCGCCACTCATAAGGAAGATAATCAATAAATAAATCATGCTCCGACTTCATCACATAATGATTCACCATACGTGCATGCTACGGGAATCACAAACTTTAACACAATCATTTCTCAAATTCACAACTACTCAACTAGCATGACTCTAATATCACCATCCTCATATCTCAAAACAGTTATCAAGCATCAATTTCTTCTTAGTATTCAACACACTCATACGAAAGTTTTATTATTAATCTTGCATACCAAGCATATATGGATTTTAACCAAATTACCATGCTATTAAGACTCTCAAAATAATCTAAGTGAAGCATGAGAGATAAATAATTTCTATAAAACAAATCCACCACCGTGCTCTAAAAGATATAAGTGAAGCACTAGAGCAAAACTATAAAGCTCAAAAGATATAAGTGAAGTACATAGAGTATTCTATCAAATTCCAAATCATGTATGGCTCTCTCAAAAGATGTGTACAGCAAGGACGATTGTGGTAAACTAATAAGCAAAGACTCAAATCATAAAAGACGCTCCAAGCAAAACACATATCATGTGGTGAATAAAAATATAGCTCCAAGTAAAGTTATCGATAGAAGTAGGCAAAAGAGGGGATGCCTTCCGGGGCATCCCCAAGCTTTGGCTTTTAGGTGTCCTTAGATTATCTTGGGGGTGCCATGGGCATCCCCAAGCTTAGGCTCTTGCCACTCCTTGTTCCATAATCCATTAAATCTTTACCCAAAACTTGAAAACTTCACAACACAAAACTTAAAGTAGAAAACTCGTGAGCTCCGTTAGCGAAAGAAAACAAAAGACCACTTCAAGGTACTGTAACGAACTCATTCTTTATTTATATGGGTGTTAAACCTACTGTGTTCCAACTTCTCTATGGATTATATACTATTTTACTAGCCATAGATTCATCAAAATAAGCAAACAACACACAGAAAACAAAATCTGTTAAAAACAGAACAGTCTGTATTAATCTGTAGCTAGCGCAAGATCTGGAACCCCAAAAATTCTAAAATAAATTGCTGGATGTGAGGAATTTATCTATTAATCGTCTTCAAAAAGAATTAACTAAATATAACTTTCCAAATAAAAATTACAGCAGTTCTCGTGAGCGCTAAAGTTTCTGTTTTTTACAGCAAGTTCAACAAGACTTTCCCCAAGTCTTCCCAACGGTTCTACTTGGCACAAACACTAATAAAACAAAAAAAACACAAACAAAATAGAGGCTAGATAATTTATTTATTACTAAACAGGAGCAAAAAGCAAGGAATAAAAAGAAATTTGGGTTGCCTCCCAACAAGCGCTATCGTTTAACCCCCCTAGCTAGGCATAACAAGCAAGAATAGATCTAGGTATTGCCATCTTTGGTAGGCAATCCATAAGTGGCTCTCATGATAGATTCATATGGTAATTTTATTTTCTTTCTAGGGAAGTGTTCCATGCCCTTTTTTTAATGGAAATTGAAATATAATATTCCCTTCCTTCATATCAATAATTGCACCAACCGTTCTAAGGAAAGGTCTACCGAGAATAATAGGGCAAGAAGGATTGCAATCTATATCAAGAACGATAAAATCTACGGGCACATAATTCCTATTAGCAATAATAAGAACATCATTAATTCTTCCCATAGGTTTTTTAATAGTGGAATCCGCAAGATGCAAGTTTAGAGAGCAATCATCAAAATCACGGAAATCTAGTAAATCACACAAAGTTTTGGGAATAGTAGAGACACTAGCACCCAAATCACACAAAGCATAAAACTCATAATTTTTAATTTTAATTTTAATAGTTGGTTCCCACTCATAATAAAGTTTTCTAGGGATAGAAACTTCTAATTCAAGTTTTTCTTCATAAGATTGCATCAAGGCATCAACGATATGTTTAGTAAACGCTTTATTTTGACTATAAGCGTGAGAAGATTTTAGCACGGATTGCAACAAGGAAATACAATCAATTAAAGAGCAATTTTCATAGTTAAATTCCTTGAAATCCATAATAGTGGGTTTAGAAACATCTAGGGTTTTAATTTCTTCAATCCCACTTCTATCAAATTTAGCATTAATATCAACAAATTCCGAATTCTTAGAACGCCTTCTAGGTAAAGGTGGATCATATTCAGTCCCATCATTATCAAGATTCATATTGCAAAACAAAGATTTAATAGGGGACACATCAATAACTTTTATATCTTCATCATTATTTTCATAGGAATCCGGTTTAGCGGCCATCTTATTGACTAAGGTAGCTTGCATATCCGAAATTTCAGCAGTTAATTTTTCAAGATGGGCAATTTGGGATCTTATACCATCAAATTCTTTTGACATATCATCGAGCTCTTTATTCATATAACTCATGAAACTTTTTTGTTCCTTAAGCTCATTTCTAAAGAAATTGTTATGCTCAAATTGCAAACCATAAACTTCCTGACGTTGTTTTCGATCTCCTCTAACCTTTTAAGGTGAAGATCACCAAATCTAGGTAGAGCCATTGCGACAAACAAGCAATCCAACACACGAGCAAACAAAGAGAAAATAGGAAAAAGAGGCAAATAGAGAGGGGGATAGAGAGAGAGAGGGCGAATAAAACGGCAAGGGTGAAGTGGAGGAGAGGAAAACGAGAGGAAAATGGCAAATAATGTAATGCGGGAGATAGGGATTGTGATGGGTACTTGATATGTTGACTTTTGCGCAGAATCCCCGGCAACGGCGCCAGAAATTCTTCTTGCTACCTCTTGAGCACTGCGTTGGATTTCCCCGAAGAGGAAGGGATGATGCAGCAAAATAGCGTAAGTATTTCCCTCAGTTTTTGAGAACCGAGATATCAATCCAGTAGGAGGCTACGCACGAGTCCCTCGTACCTACACAAAAACAATAGCTCAACGCAACCAACGCGCTTAGGGGTTGTCAATCCCTTCACGGTCACTTACGAAAGTGAGATCTGATAGAGATGATAAATAATATTTTTTTTGGTATTTTTGGTATAGAGATGCAAAGTGAAAAGTAAAAGGCAAAGTAAAAACAAAGCAATAATAAAGTGATGGAGATTGATATGATGAGAAAGAGACCCGGGGGCCATAGGTTTCACTAGTGGCTTCTCTCAAGAGCATAAGTATTCTACGGTGGGTGAACAAATTACTGTTGAGCAATTGACATAATTGAGCATAGTTATGAGAATATCTAGGTATGATCATGTATATAGGCATCACGTCCGAGACAAGTAGACCGAAACGATTCTGCATCTACTACTATTACTCCACTCATCGACCGCTATCCAGCATGCATCTAGAGTATTAAGTTAAAAACAGAGTAACACCTTAAGCAAGATGACATGAAGTAGAGGGATAGTTTCATGCAATATGACAAAAACCCCATCTTGTTATCCTCGATGGCAACGATACAATACGTGCCTTGCTGCCCCTTCTGTCATTGGGAAAGGACACCGCAATATCGAACCCAAAGCTAAGCACTTCTCCTATGGCAAGAACAACCAATCTAGTAGGCCAAACCAAACTGATAATTTAAAGAGACTTGCAAAGATAACCAATCATACATAAAAGAATTCAGAGAAGATTCAAATATTATTCATAGATAGACTTGATCATAAACCCACAATTCATCGGTCTCAACAAACACACCGCAAAAAGAAGATTACATCGAATAGATCTCCACGAGAGAGGGGGAGAACATTGTATTGAGATCCAAAAAGAGAGAAGAAGCCATCTAGCTACTAGCTATGGACCCGTAGGTCTGAAGTAAACTACTCACACTTCATCGGAGGGGCTTGGATGATGATGTAGAAGCCCTCCGTGATCGATGCCCCCTCCGGCGGAGCTCCGGAACAGGCCCCAAGATGGGATCTCATGGATACAGAAAGTTGCGGCGGTGAAATTAGGTTTTTGGCTCCGTCCCCGGTCGTTTGGGGGTACGTGGATATATATAGGTGGAAGAAGTACGTCGGTGGAGCTTCGAGGGGCCCACGAGGCAGGGGGAGCGCCCTAGGGGCGGCGCCCCCTACCCTCGTGACCACCTCGTGGCTTTCTTGACGGATGGTCCAAGTCTCCTGGATCTTATCTGATAAGAAAATCACGTTTCCGAAGGTTTCATTCCGTTTGGACTCCGTTTGATATTCCTTTTCTTCGAAACCCTAAAACAGGTAAAAAAACAGCAATTCTGGGCTGGGCCTCCGGTTAATAGGTTAGTCCCAAAAATAATATAAAATTGGATAATAAAGCCCAATAATGTCTAAAACAGTAGATAGTATAGCATGGAGCAATAAAATATTATAGATACGTTGGAGACGTATCATGGGGGCAGAGACTCGTGCGGCTAGGAGTGCGACGACGCTGAGAATTCCAGCCGAATCTCGCCGGATCTGATGAGGATGACCCACGGACAGGACGTGGGGACGCCCGGGAGCGGCGGGAGCTCATCACGGCGAGGTCTGGCGGGGTTGATGGTGAGCTTCACATCAAGGACCCGCGACGACACCAGTGAACGGCGCTTCTGCGATGATAGATACAGAGAGGTGAAGAAAAAAGAAGGAAGAGGAGGAGGGTGGCGATGTGACCTTTGTCGGAGGTCTGGTGCTCGCCGCCAGCGGCGCCGATTCTCCCTCACCACCATCCGGCGAAGCTCGCGGTGAACGACAGTTTTAGGGGAGCATGTTTTGTGAATAAAGCTCGTGTTGCAATAGTCAGCGTGTTTCCGAAACAAAGCTCTTGTTGCAAAGAGGGACCATATGTAGAAATCTTTAAAATTCTGCAACAAGACCTTTGTTGAAAAAAAAATCAAGCAAAATCTCTGTTGCAAAAAAGAAAAGAAAAACAGGCACAAGTGATCTTTAAAATTTTTGCAACAAGATCTCTGTTGCGAAAAATTTCTACAATAAGATATTTGTTGCAAAAAGTAAAAAAATACAGGCTCGGGTGATTGCAATAAATAGACTGTTGCAGAAACATCACTCTTGTTGCAAAGGGTGGCTTCTTACATTACGTTGGTAGATCGGACGGTCATTAATGTATCAATCCAATGGTCAACAAGGCGGTGGAATTTCCGCCAGCGGACGCGTAGCGTCGCCCAAAGATCAAAGAAATCAAACTAAATTGAGTTATCAACATTCCTGCTTTATTCAGTTTATGGTGTTCAATTTAATCTTTTCATGTATAGTTGTTTATGTTTGGGTGTATTGTCGATTTTCATTCTGCATAAACTGAATGGCCCAACAGACCACACACATTGAAATGTGCCTTCTTTTTTCTAACTTCCCTACTTTGCTCGCACGTATAGGCATGGCCCTAACCCATGTATGATGCACACTCCCCACACAAATTCATTTTCACTCGCGCCTCTCTGGTTCACTATTCTTGCATTGCTTAAAAAGCCTCCAATCTCTCAAGCTAGTCGCCCCAACTTCTGATTGGATCTACTACCACACACCCTAGCTATAACGACTCCAACAGTGCTCAAGTTGGCATGGATCTCCGGTGGCTGGTAGTATGATGTTGGCCTTCCACAACAAATCTACCATCTGAGGGGCCTACCGAGGAAGACACAGAAAGCGGCGACACGACGCACGAAGCCGAAAATTAGTTTGCCCATCCCCCTCGATGAAATAACCCCCAAGCGCAGGAAGTCCTATTCAACACTCAACTTGTTGAAGGACGAGCAAATGCGCACACCCCAAGATGCTCGCTTTGGTTGTCTGGCCAGTCGCTAGCTTGGACCTTGGCCCATCTAGAGAAGCGAAGGAAAAAGCACAAAAAAGGAAGATTTGAAGAAAAAAAGAGTGGCGGTATCTAGAATGTTTGGGAAAAATAAAAATTGTTTAGAAATTTAAAACACAGTAAAATAAGATATTTGGATAAAATATATTCATGAATTTAAAAATGTGCATGATTTTATGAAATATTCATGAATTTCAAAAAATGATCGCTGAAAAATTAAAATATCACTAATTTAAAAATGTGCTTGTATTTGAAAAGAAGTTTCCTTCATTTTTTTAAATCATCAATTTTAAAAATGTTCATGAGTTTAAAGTAGTTTTAGCAATTTGCGGAGGGGAATCATGTTCACGCGCGAATAGACCCAATGGCAATGCACAATCGACTCAACCCCTGGCATATGGGCCCATGAATGCGAAAACTACCTCTATGCACTAGGAGGCTCCATTAGGCCTTGTACAATGGGAGGTGCTTAGGGGAGGTGTTTAGAGAAATAAACCAGGTTTTTCTTAAGCACCGATGCTTATTTGTATATGATAGACGCTTAACTAAGCATCTCTCGTGTAGAAATAGGCACCGGTACTTCAGAAAAACCCGGTTTATTTTTCTAAGCATCTCTTTAAGCACCTCCCATTATACAAGGCCTTACTAGGGACCTCCTCAACGGCGCTCTCAGCGCCGATTTAGGATCCTAGCACTCGAAGGCGACTCGAGTGGGCCGACCCATCAAATCAACGATTTGATTTCGAACGGACGGTCGGGCGAACGAGACCAGCGATGACTGCTTCATGTAGTGACTCATAGTGATGACAACATCACGTCTGGTACCCCCTAAAATATCTGGTTGGTTGGATGATGCTTGACTGGTTGACCGGTCAACGGTTGATTTTGAAACAAAATACATTTTTTAAAAGTCTGGAAAAATCATGAATTAAAGAATGTTCATGGATTCGAAAAAAGTTCTCAAAATTTTTGAAAGAAAATCACAAATTTGAAATAATTCATTGATTTTTAAAAAGTTCATCAATTTTGAGAAAATTTTATCGATTTTAAGGAAAGTTAATGAAATTTGAAAAAATCATGGATTTTGCCAAAAATCATCGATTTTTCTAAAAACTTAATCAACTTCGTAAAAAAGTTCACAAATTGTAAAAAGTTCATCTATTTTGATTTTTTTTCCTTCAATTTTGAAAAATAATCACCAATTTTGAAATAAATTCTATCAATTTCTAGTTTTTTTAAAGCACACATTTAAGGAAAATTAACTAAATAAAACCTCCGGAAACTGACTAACGAATTGGGAAAACCGGTTTGGGAAGATTCTGGAAGCTTCCGGCTTTCACGAGGGTGAAGAAAAAAAAAGAAATAAATTAAGTAAGTAAGTGTGCATGAGCGGCTTTATGGCCTACTGGTTACAATTGTTCCCTCGTAATGAAGAGCTCTCGAGTTCGAACTCCGCCGGCTGCATCTTTTCTGATGTTTAAAGAGAAGAAATAACGGTAAAAAAAATTGACCGGCTCATACCTGAGGGGGCGCACTAGTTTACAGTTTGCACTATACCCGACGCCTGAAGCGCTTAATAGGAAATGCCGCATTCCTAGAGAGCTTAGTAAATTAATAGATGCAACGTTTCCTCGGGCTTTACCACCGATTTGCATCATCGTGAGTTTCATGGGCTTATCTTAGAAATATATGCCTTAGCCAGCCCATTTTTTATGCACATAGTCTACTACTCCCTCATTCCCCAAATATAAGGTATGATTGACTTTCCATGATCTTTAATGCACGACTTTGACGACAAATGTATATCAAAGTATTTGTATTGAACAGTATAAATGGCATCATCAAATTTGTTTGGCAAAACAATTTTATTTCATATATTTGTATACTAATTTTATAGACATACAATACGTGAAAATTATCGTCAAAATTATACAATCAAGACCAAAAAACTAAAAAAGTCAATCGGTGCGTTATATTCCTTTCGTCTGAAAAAGCTTATACCAAGTCCCAAAAAGTTTGTCCCTCAAATGTATGTATCCAACACCAAGTTAGTGCTATATACATCCATTTGAGGAACAAGTTTGGACAAGATTTTTCGGACGGAGGGAGTATGTTGGGAAGGAGGGAGTAATAAGGTGCAGCTTCTATTTCTGGCACTTAGCGACATGTAAGTAGGTCTCGCCTCTCATGCGCCGAGAAGGATCTTGCCTCTGTCCGGGCTAGTGCTGTAGTGTCGTGCGAGTTTCTCCATTGTTTTATTTAGCCTTTTCACGGCCTTGTATTGGTTTTCTTTAGGTTTTCCTTGTCTTTTATTTTTGTTTTTGTACCCGGTTTTGCAATTTTCTTTCCTTGGTTTTCACCGATTTTCTTTGGATTTTCCTTGGTTTTATTTTTTATTTTTTTACTATGTTTCATTTTTTTTCTTTCCTTTATTTTCACCGGTTTTCTTCGGGTTTTTTCTTCATTTTGAGCACATGTCAAAATTTTATACTCATTGTGCATTTTTCGTATACATTAGTAACATAGTTTTATACATTTTTAAAATAAATGATTAATATTTTCATAAATATATGTTTTGATGTCTATTTTTTTCATAAGCACTGTATATCTTTCATCTACATCAAAACTTCTATAGATGATTGACAATGTCCAATTACGAGACTTTTTTTAAACTCATGTTTTTCTTATTTGTTGAAATATCTTTTTGAATGGTGCAGAATTGCTGAAACTAAATGAACATTTTTTTTTACATTTTAGAATATTTTTTTAAGAAAGTGTCAAACATATTTATGAAAAGTGTCAACATTTTTTAATGGATGTACATTTTTAAAATGGCACAAGACATTTTTTTATTACACAAGCATTTTTTTACATTGTATAAATCTTTTCAAGAATTTCACGTACATATTTTTGAAATGCATTAAAATATTTGAAATGTCACATACATATTTTTAATGCTACACACATTTTCTAAATAGTTGAGCGAACATATGTTTTACACTGCATGAACCTTCTTAAATGTGCAATGAACATTTTTTAAAGAAACTTAACTAAATTAAATTTTTTTTGAGAGAACTAAATTAATTTTTCATAATATATGCATTTAGTATTTTTGAAAAATATAGACACAAGTAAAAACACGTGTGTGACGACCCCACATGTCTACCGGGCCAGCTCACTACCAGCTTCCTGCAGACGAGCCTAGCTAATATCTCGCACAAAACGAGCCATAGCCGTGTGCCCGGCGCCTTTATTGGTGGGCTTTGTTCATGGTGGATCCCAGTGCAAAAAGAAAAAGGGATTCAATGGTGGGCTTGGTGCATGGCTTGCCATATGAAAATCAGTGTTGATGCAGGCTTATCTGACACAGGTACAGCAGCAGCAGCAGCAGTATGTCGGAATAGTACAGGCTTGTATTTGGGCTCTTCGACGCTCGTATTTTCAGGAATTACTGATCCTGGAGTGGTTGAAGCCTTAGCTTGCCGCGAAGCACTTGCTTTAGCAGAAGACCTCTCGTTTTAGAATTTTGTGGTGGCAAGTGACTGCAAAACAGTAATTGATGACATACAAAGAGGAGAGGGTGGAGCTTATATGACAGTCATAAAGGAGATCTCCATGCGAAGATCCTCTTTTAGTTCATGTGTTTTTACTTTCGAAGATAGAGCATCGAACATTGACGCACACAATCTTGCCAAACATTCTTTGATATTTGACCAGGGTCGCCACTTGTGGCTAATTCACCCCCATGACCCTTCATGTATCCCGCTTCATATTCAACCAGATGAATAAAGTGTTTTGGCAACTTAAAAAAAAATCAGGCTGCCATGTGAAGAAGATGGAAATTTCTTCGTAGAACGGAGGAGAAATCATTCATTACGAGCTGACCATCAACCTTTCAGCTTGTTTTTTTTTGAAGAATTTTTCATTCAAATCATGAATCAGTACAAAGTAGTTGGTCCTTACAAGCACACTGAAACGCAAACACAAAAAACCATGAACACCTAAAGTAACCTAAGACAACCATAACACAAGAAGATTTCTGGAGCTCTGTGTCATCATCCCTCAATCTTGAGAGAAGACCCCTGCAGCAGAAGGATCTGTAACCAGTCGCAAACAGGTCATCGTCTTCGACCACGGTACAATTGTCGCCACGCTGCTTTCTCCTTTCTTGACACCAGCGCTGAGAGGGCATGGACATCAATCCAACACACCTGCAACAGCCGTCGCCATCTTTGACTTTGAGTACCGCGAAAAGTGTCCCTTCTGGAAGGAAGAGAACTCGAGTCATCCGACCGGTCCAGCACCGCGGTCGGGCCATCCGCCCGGACAAAGCAGGATATCCCACCAGCATCAGCGCAGAGGAAGGAGAAGAACAACAGCATCAAATCATACCAACAGGGAAGAAGAAAGGTCTTCGTTTCCCTGCTTTCATCGCCCATCCGAGGATCCAAACGGCCAGTGTCGATGGACCTCCAACCACCATAGCCCGCGACCTCGACGAGATCCGGGGATCCCCAACACCGCTGGCTTCTAGACGAAGACAGAAGCCTCGCCTGACCGTGAACGGAGCCCGAAGAAATTTATTCCGACGCGACACCACCGCAACGGCCTCGACAGTGTCTCCTTCAACCCTAACCCTACCACACACCCACCTAGCGAACAGACTCAAGGTTCCCGCTCCCTCCTGCCGCCGGAGCGGCCGACGAAGAGAGAGGAAACCAGCGGCGGCACCGGCGGCGCGCAAGAGATCCCTTTCACCTCCTTAATCGCCTAGATCCTACTTTTCCGGTTCGGCGGCGTCAAGTTAGCACGCCTTTCAGCTTGTAGAACGGAAGAAAGAAGCCGGCAGAAGAAACCGAAACACAACTTTCAGCTGCAGCAGGGCTACTGGGCCATCATCATCAGAGAATAGGTCGACTAAAATGATGGGATCTCCTCGATCCCCGCGCTGATTCTACCCTTTCTACCACGTTCAATCTTCTACCCCGTCACGTGCTCACTCCTAAAGTGCGGTATCATCTCACACTAGTCACCGCAGACGCCCCCTCAAGCAGGAGGATGCAGGTGGATACGGAGTATTACGCGGCGTACCATTCGACGAATCAAATCATTGCCTGACAGAAGATTAACCAGCTTCAACACGATGTCAGTGCCGCTGCCGATGATGAATCGCGATCGGCAGACAGAGATCTGCAGGAAACTTTCCTTGCGGTTCCGGACCACCAAAACCAGACCAAAGATCGGCAGACAGAGATCTGCTGAGCTTGCGATTCCTCGCGATTCATTCGCCCGGGAGCTCGCCCTTTTTCCTCCGGAGTTGTGGACTGTATGGACTATGGAGTATGCAAATACGTCTCCGCATCGTGCAGCGATGGCAGGCGCGGACACGAGCAGAAGCAGACAGAGGAGGCGGGCGACACCTCGCGCCTACACGCCATGTGCGTCGCACCTGTGACCTGTCGCCGCCCCTTCCCACCTCCGGCACCAGCGCCACGAACAAACCAGGCCCGAAAGCCCCCAGAATATGCCAGGGCGCGCGCACACATGCAGCGAAATCCAAATTCGAATTAACTAGGGATTCGTATCATCATCTTCCTCCTCCGCCCCGCCCCGCGCACACCAGACGCGGCGTGCTATCGGTTGGGGCAGTTGGACGGCACATGCCCGTGAATCTCCCCCTTCCTTTTTATTCCCGGGGGCGATCGATCCACTTGATAAAACTCGTCCGCGCGCCGGAATCGGAACCTGGCGGGCGATGATGATGGACGACGGATGGGCTTTCGCGATTCTTAATCTTGATAGCGCCGTGGCGGGCTGACTTTAGCCGCCGGTTTCATGTGCGCCCAACCGCGCCCGCGTCCCTCGCCGAATTCTCTATGCCGTCCGTCAGACACCCCACATGCACTCGTACGCTCATACCATATTCCTATTCATATTCTTATTCCCACCCGGCCGGTTAAACTAGTGACTCCGGCGAAATCTATCTCCAACAGATAAGATAAACATGCACGCATTGTTGATGATGCTCATTATTTACCTCCAGAAGAAATCCCGACCGAAAAATGGCGGCACGAGCTTCACGTGCACCCTGGCTTGTTACCACGGTAGATTTCTCTTACTGAACGTGTGGGTAGAGGATGGATCATGGATGTATGCGGGTTGGAACTTGGAACCCTCGGGCGGTACTACGAACGCAGCGTACGTCGACGGAGCCGGGCCGGGCCGGGACGGACCACGTAGCCGTCGGCATCAGGGCCGACCGATCTGGCTAGCACATTTCTGCATGCATGCGTGGACGGATCGACGATCGATGGATCGAGCGATGCCGATACCGATCCGTGGCGTGGCCGCTAGCGGCACAGCTGGGGCATGGCAAAGGACGCATGGGCAGTGGTGGCACTGTGCTCCCACATGCGCCCGGCCATGCGTGCGTGCCCCGCCCTCTGAAAAGAGCACCCAACCGATGCAACAGCTTGGACTATATATGCTATGCCACCGTCCGCCCGCTGCTGCCTCGTCGTCCTCGCCGAGCCCATCGCGGCTAGGCACCATCTCCATCGTATGTATGTATGTGCGCCCCGGTCGACGGCGACAGTCCAGTCCCTCTACTCGCCCCGGTCACCATCCACCTCCCTCTCGGTTACGAATTTTCACGCGCCAAGTGAGAAGCGACGGCATGTCGACATGAAATATACCGGACCGGAGCCTGATCGTGTGCATACAATGGACGTGGAATTCACGGCGGCCGGAATGTGTAGGACATGTGCCTGGGCCGGTGACGTCGAGAACAAGGGTCCGTGGTTTTTCTGCCGCGACGTACCGCGGGGCAGAGGGGTACGGGGGCCGGCCCGGCCACGGTCCTTTGGTTTTTTCTGCATGGGATCGGTCACTGTGGGTGCCCCCGGACCCGCCACGGCTGATCAGCCCACAAGGGCTTGTTGCTCTTCTTCTCTCTTCGTCTCTCCCCGTCCGTCCATGAGATGAGGCGTAGAGCTGGCCACGACGCGACCCGCCCTTGCCAATGCAACGCATACACACTTGCCCCCCCCCCCCCTCTCTCTCTCTCTCTCACTGACTCCTTTTCATACTACAGCAGCACGACGCACGGAAACGTACATATGATCAGTGGCGGAGCCAGCTCAAACTTAGAGCCTGGGCAAGATATACGTGATGCCAAGTTAATTAAATTTTGCCCAAACAAACTGTAAGTAAATCATTTATTTACTACTAGAGCTGCATGCACATGCACCATGGGAGCCCGGGCAGCAGCCCCGGCTCGCCGGGTGCTGTCTCCGCCATTGCATATGATTCGATCTATCCATGAACAGTCTTGCTAAGCCTTAGTCGACTGAAACATAATGAAGTCCGAGTCGATGCTATATCTGTGAGATCTTACATTAAGGTTCATGCAAGATTGTCTTTTTAGTTTTTTTCTTTTTCTCTTTCACATGTTATGTCACTTGACTGAGAACTAGCCACATCTATCAGTGAATTGGCCATGTGTCGTGAGCACATTGACGCGCGTAGGGAGAGGGATTGCGAAACGTTTTTCACCCCACTCCACTCCACTCCGCTCCGCTGGCATTGATGATTGGGTGCGTACGTGCCCCTGTTCCCATGCCATGCACCTCGCCAATCATTTTCAGACAGGCAGGCTAGCAGCACCCCGGCTGGGTCAACTGTAGCAACCAGCGATGCGGAGGCGGAGCGAGGCCGATCCAGGCGGCGGATCATCGAGGTAGAAAAGCAAAAAAACATGATGCACCAAGACACAGCGTCTCTGTAGCCAGGGCTGAATATTCCGATCCACTATTTAACCAGCTACCACATACCATACGTACTACCACCACTACAGAAAAATCCACATCCTCCTACTCTACAATGCATGCAATAATATGTTTTTCACTTACTTCCCATCAATCATATATATACATGCGGTGCGACGGAGTACGGAATGTACGTAGCACATCTGCAAGTTTTTGATCGTGTGTTTTTCAGAGGACGGGTGAATTCATTCTCTTAGTTTTCAACGTGTTTGAATTGCAGCGTGCAAGACCAATTAAATTCACTGGTATGCCGCAAAAGTTGGACTCTTGGGGAGCTCGACATGCGGCGTGCGACAGCTTGAAAAAGGAAAAGGGCCCCGGCAGGACATAACTGTCCAAATGTTGCTGGTGCACCACACCATGGCCACGCTCTTCTGTTCCTTTTTCAATGCCCTTAACTGCCTTGCATTGTAGGAGCAGGAGCAAGTTAATTTAATGACGCGCATCTGCGTCGCTGCTTAGCGTAACAGTGCAAACTGGCTGCACTGTCTAAATAAGGGTAGATTCATGATCCTTGCATGTATATTCATCCAAGTACAGTAGTATAATATATCCTTGCATATATTCATCCAATTAATTACTCCCTCCGTAAGACGTTTTTTTGACAAAAAACATCTTACATTATGAAACGGAAGGAGTGCCTTCCAAGAAATATCACCGAAACCCGAACATATTTGATTCTTTAAAAGTTTCATTCACTCTGGGTCAATTGTAGTACATCCATTTTTTTGAAGTTCTAGAAACAATTTTTTGTTTTAGTTATTTTATTAGTTTTCTAGCTTTAAACTTGTTTAGAAAATTTTGCATTTCCGAAAAACTTGTGCAAATGTTCAATGGTGGGGCACAAAGTAGCTGAATTTTCTGAAAATTTCAATCACATGTAGTCCTTTGGAAAAATGTATTGCTGTGTAGATGTTCATAAGATAAAATGTTGAACTATGGACAATAGTAAGCATTTTTTACACAAGGAATATGTTAACCTCGGCCTCTCGGGCAAGTGACGCAACCACACTAAGTATGTCACAGTCTTCACATAATCCATATATAAATAGGGGGAATAAGCACCAAATGCACCATTAACCTATACAACAACGGATGAACACACCGCCTCACAATTCACAAATTTATGTATGGGAACAAAAAAGAGAGGGAAAAAAACAAGAAAAATAATAAGAATACCAAAGGTAGGTACTATTCAACTCCAAAATCTACCTAGACACGCTTCACACACACCGGACTTATTCCCCTACAAGTACCCCCACCCACTATTCATCATCAACTCGATCGATCCATGACCATGACTCAAATCGCATCACCATCGTCTTCAGTAGGCACCTCATGGATGAACTGAACCCCCCTCTCATCAAACATGCATGTACAACCGTCTCCACCGTACGCACGTACGTCCTCATCAAGAATCCAAACGCATCGAATATTTATGCACGCTCATTGCTGACCATGCAAGCAAAGCAGACGTCATTGACTGCAACGAAGATATGTATCGTGCCGGCCGACGGGCCGGACGATCAGTTGAACTGCTGGTGGTCTGCCCACGGCCAGAACGGCGGCGGCTCGTCGACGCCGCAGAGGAGGTTGCCGAAGCTGGCCGTGTCGGGGCCGCCGTGGTGGTGCTCCATCTTGGGGACGGAGGCGTGGAGGAGATGGTCGATGTCGACGCCGGCGGATGGGCGTGCGACGGAGGGGTAGAAGGGGATCATTCCCCCGCCGCTGCCGCCCCCCTGCTGGTGCGACGGCGGAGCGTCCATGGGGCCGTCGGACGGCGGCGTGCGCGAGATGTCGAGGTTGATCTCGGAGCTGTTCTCGCTGCGGTTGCTGCAGGACGCCTCCGTCTCCTTGTTGAGGTTGATCAGCTCCGACGCCGCCTCCCTGCAGCCCTTCAGTCCCAGTATCTGCATTCATCACCATATATACATCAGTATACATCAGCATTCAACAATCGAATCCATCTTGGTTTAGCTAGCTTGTACCGGTACGCAATGCAAGCATGGCAGGTACCTAGAATTTCGCATTGGTAGTTCATGCAGAAGTTCAGCAGTGAATCTGAATCATGCATCTGTATCTGCCTGAATGCTAGTACTACTAGCAACAAGGAGAAAGCAAGCTAAGCTACACTTGCTGACCTGCACATGCGCACCTAATCATACGGGCACTAATGGTGTTTCCGGGGCGGCCCACACATAATTGCAAATCTGATCGCGGTGAAAAGGCACACATGCCGCGGGGGAGTACGTCCCTGCGACCATGGCAGGCATCACAGAGATGCCACGACCGGAATGATGAAGCCATTGACTCCACTGCAATCGATCGATGGATCGATGGATCCTCCTCAAAGGACTCGGCGCAGCATGGGCACGAGCATCTACCTGCTGCGGACGCTGCCATATTCTGCTCGGCCTTTCCGAAAAGCTACTGTGCCTGCTCAGCTCAACGATGACGATTTCGCAGGTGTAGATGGAAAGGCGTGGGCATGGGCGCCGCTTCCAACAACCTTTCTGCAAGCACTGAAACCCACATGGATCCGAGCCGGACATCACCAACCAATCATTGAGCCGGGGAGGCCGCCCCGAGAAAGCGCAACCGAACGGCGGGCGCCCCAGATCGTCACCCGCGCGCGCAGATCTAGGCCAGCGGCGTGCTGCTCTACTGCCGTGGCCGGCCGCCCAGATGCATGCTTGCCGTCGCCGGACTGAATTGACTGCCGGAGCTACTCACACTAATTTGCATTGTGGTCTACTACAGTGGGTAGGTACTGGTACATGTGTAGGAGTACCTCGGACTGGAGCTTCTTGTTGTGGGAGAGGAGGGCGTCGTTCTCGGCCTTGACGGCGTCGAACTGGCGCTTGAGCACGTCGTAGTCCTTCTCCAGCTGCTTTGTCTTCCACCGGGCGCGGCGGTTCTGGAACCAGATGGCCACCTGCCGGGGCTGCAGCCCCAGCGCGCGGGCCAGCTGCATCTTGCGCTCCGGCTCCAGCTTGTTGGCCACCTCGAAGTTCTTCTCCAGCGTCCGCACCTGCTCCACGTTCAGCCGCCGCTTCTTCTCGCCGCCCAGCTGCGACCCGTCGTCCGACGTCTCCTCCTCGTTCGCGCCCCCGCCGCCGCCGCCGCCCGTCACCTCGTCGCCGCCGCAGCCCCCGTCGCCGCCGCCCCCGTACATCGCCGGGCGCTTCCCCAGCATTGGCGACAGACCTGCAGCACACGTACGTACAGCATGTTAGCAAAGACCTGGATCGGCTCGGTTTACCGGCGCATTGCGTGCACGATCCGTGCGAGGGTGGCGAATTAACTGACAAGGCATGAAGTTATGGGTGTGCCTACCGCCGCGGAAGTCCTGGAGGGAGGGGCATTGGGGGGAGGGGAGGAAGGGGTTGTGCTGGGGATGGGGGGGAGGGAGGTGGTGCTCATGGTGGTGGTGGTGGTGGTGCTGCTGGTGGTGTTCTTGGGAGGGGTCATGCTGCGGCGGTGCTTGCTGCATGTGGAGGAGGAAATTCGGAGGGAAGAAGGCGGAGGGAGAGGACGCCATGCCATTGCTGGCCATTGGCTTCTTCAAAGGAGGACGGCGATGGGCATGGGGAGTATTTGAGAGAGGGAGAGGAGGAGAGAGAGAGAGAGAGCTGTGTGTGTGTGAGAGAGAGAAACTGAGAGGGGGAGAGAAGATGATGAGGAAAAGGAAATATAACAAGCTAGGTGTGCATGGTGGTTGTTTATCAAAAATAAATAAAATGGGAAAAAGGGTGTAGGAGTACTACTATGACATTTTCCAAAATAAAATGCTGCTTTGAAGAGTCAAACTGATATTCTAGGAGCTACTAGTAGTACTATGGCTCACAGTATTGCTATGATACAACAAGGGTAGTGAAGTTTTTTTTTTCTGCCGTAATAAGTAAGAGTTTTTTACAATCCTAAACTGTACTACCTCAGATTCATAAAAAGTGTCGTAGTTTTGAACTAACTCTAGTTTAAATTAGCTCGAAACTGCGACACTTATTTTATCTTGGATTGGAGGGAATATGAGTTTTTCTTAATTTTCTTCAATTTTGGCATTTTTATAAGTCTTCTGATCAGCAATGCAGTTGTCCTTATTCTAGGTTCTTCCTATTTTGAACTTACTATAAACTAAAGATTCAGTAACATTTTGTTGAAACCCAGAGTACACCTTTTTCTGATATGCCCTGTGGCAAGGACGTATAAATTACTCCCTCTGTCCCAGAATATAAGAAAGTTTTTGACATTATGCTAGTGTTAAAAACGTTTTTATATTTTGAGACGGAGGGAGTAGAAATTACCATCACACTGGGGGTTACCAAGTGGGCCCTGTGCACACTGATAAAATTAAACTACAATCAACTGCCCAAATTTGATGCGGCGCCATTCTCCGTTTTAAAATTACCAGCAGACAACGTTGGCATGCACATTGCCTAGCTAAAATGGCCTGCCAGCGAAAGTGTACCACAAAGGACCATGCTTCCCAAAAGCTATGCCTCAGGCTGAGTAGGATAGTAGCTTCCACAGTGCCTTTATTTTCTTCCATGTGCTAGCTAGCATCGACCTATACATTTTTTGCTAGTGCCTTTTCAAACCTTTTTGTGTCCTTTCTTTTCCCTTTTAAATGATTTTATTTATAAAGATCAATGTTAATGTGAAGTTTTGATACTCCCCCCATTTCAATGAATAAGGCACACACACATTTTAAAATTTTAATTTGACAATAAATTAGACCTACCATTGCATTCGTATAGAAGAGAACTTTTCAGTCTAACTTATGGTGGTGTTAGCTCGGAAAGTAGGGTGAGGGGGATAACGACGCGACATGCCAACATTGAGAACTAAGTTGGTATATTTGAGGATGGACATGCGAAATTATCTGTTATAAATTCCTTGTGCCCCTCATCCTGTTTTCCAAGCTAACACCACCATACCTCCCAATCTCGGCAATGTCAGACACGAACTAGATACGCATGCACCTGCTCAAAACGCCTCAGCAGACACGTTGGAATACCTACATGGATTGGTGAAGTTCGAAAGTCTATTCTCTAGGCCAAGGGATCTATATATAGAACCATATGGCCAATGCTAGCGCTCGATCACTGTTGTAATACTCCAACCGCCTGGCTAGGCAAGCACACGGCACGAAATCTCCGACCCCATCCATGGAGACAACCTCTCATGAGCACACTCCATGTGTGGTGGCAATGCAATCCTAACAACATACTCCCCCGTGCTAGGCCAGGATCGCGACCAACACCTACCATGCTCACGGTGTTTAAACTGGCCGGCCAATGCTGCCGAGAAATGCCCAAGGCAGCGAGTCTCCGCACCGCCGAGGCAAAGGAACGCTTGATCCCCTGATCCAAAGATGAAAACAAAAAACATCGCGCCATCAAGTGCATGGGCTTTGCCTTGTGGTGTCGCCCCATGGAGGTGGTGAGAAAAGAAGCGTGTGGAAGGGGGTGGAGGGCGAGGTTAGCTAGGGGTGTCGCCCAATGAACCTCCATCACCATCGAACATCCGTGTGCATGAAAACGGCTCGACGATTTGGCAAAGACTATGAGAACCACACTGATGATGACCGCGTGATATTCCATACGACATTCCGACTTGATGATCAAATGAGTGGCGTATCTCACATGATGATAGGCAGTCGATCACGCAATTATGCTTTACCGCACGCATGGGTGCTTTTTGAGTGGCCTGATGATGCGTACATGGATTGGGATGTCAGGTGCAGTGGTTTAGCTGTGTGTATCCTTGGAGAATCATTGGTTCCGACTATTCACTACGTACATCACGTCAAAGCTGGACTTCTTTCCCGGATGGATGGATGAATATTCCCTTTCATTCACGGCTCCGGCCGTGCAGCATCCATCAGTTACTCTCGAATCCTGTCCCAGTTCCGATCATTAAAAATCGAGCAAGTTAAGAAAAGAAATGTGATGAAAAACTCCGTTTCTATGGGGTGGATGAACGGACGAGATCACGCGAAACTCACGCTCGACGGGCGGGGCTAGATCGCGTGTGGGAGGCGACGGAGCGGAGGGATCGAACAGCTAGCCTAGCTAGCCTAGCATAGCGTGGCCACGCGCGCACATACATGGCGTGCCAATCTGGACGCGCATATGGGTGACGCTGGCTTTTAGATTGTGCCTCGCGCGCGTTGCGTAGCTCACTCGCTCACCCCGCCGGTCGTTGGAGGAAAAAAACACAGAAAAAATCGTGGGCAGTTTTTTTCTTTTGAGAATCCAATCGTGGGCAGCTGAGAGGGAGAGAGAAGAGAGGAGGAGCCAACGTAGTGCCCACCACCCTGCCACCATGCGCGCGCGGGCGTACGTCGTCGTGTGCCTGCCTGCATGTGGGCTCGCCCGCTGGATCCAGCCAGCCAGCCCACGCCGACGCCGTGGATCGGTCGACCCCTCCCGGCCGTCGATCCCGTCCCCATCCCCACAACCACCCCGTGCGTTTCACGCCAAGCCCTCGCCCGGTCGCCCGTACGTACGCGCGGGCATCGCCGGGGATGGATGCATGCAGCTTCTTCAGCGAGCGGCCCGGCGCGGGCTATACGTGCATAGGCGCGCGGAGATGGACGGGCGGATGGGCGCGCACCCGCCGCACTGCAGCGGGAGAGGGAGAGGTACGTGGGCCCCGCGCACAGCGAGCGAGACGTGCAACGGACATGGCTGCTCCGGCGGGCCCCGCCATTTCCCCAGCTCCCTCCCCCCAGCCTCGCGCGACTGCTAGTGCGGGCCGGGTGGCCCTGCCGCTAGTTGGCCTTTGCGGGGAGGCCAGCCCGCACATGGCCGTGTTAGTTAGGAGAGATCCCCCTCCCTTCCTTCCCCTTGGACCCTTCCATATTCCCTACCTCTCATGCCTCAACCCTCGCGCTTTTCCTCTGGTTTTGTTTTAGTTTATATACATATATATATATATATATATATCCCTCCATGATCTCGCCACTCGCGTACGCTCACACGCCCGTCGGTGCATCGCATGTCTGCCGTGCCTCCTACAGTACATGCCACGTACGTACGTACACGAGGCCGAGCTCACTCCACGGTACATAACACAATGAAATGGACCAAAAATGGAGGCACGCGACATGGGCTGGCACGGTACGGGGATGCTCATATACAAGACTTGTGCACATACACCGCCAGCGACTCGCATTTCTTTTTGTTCGTCCAGAACGAGCAACTTGATGCATATGCTAAGCATATTTCTGGGTTTTTTGCATGGTGGTGGGTGCGTACACCGAGCCGTTTGGAACCTTCTCGCGCTCCCACCCTCACGTGCCACCCACATATGCTCCCTGCACGCATGTTCTTCGCCCCCTCCCCCGCCAATTTTCTACGCGACCCACTTGGACCCTTCCACTACCCCGATTATTCCGCTGTATTTTCCACATGGCCGGGAGGTAGCTAGCGAGCGAGCTAGCTAGGCGGCGCGGTTGTTACCCGTGAGGAACACCGCCGCGCCAGTGACAAACGCTGGAATGTTTCGGGGTTAAATAACTGATCCAAGTATCCGCCTCGATCGCGTTACCAAACCGTATCGTTAGCCGTTGCGTCGTCTGATTGTTAAGAGGTTGTAGTAGTTGTCGATACGCAGATTTGCTCGCGTTGCAGTTGGCGGGTCTCTTCGTTTGCTCGCGCTGAGCAGCTCGGTTAGTAGAAAGGGTTTTTATCATTTCTGCCGCTAATTGTGTCCCATTACTCAGTTTTGCCATTAGAAATTACAACTACTCAAAAATGCCATCGATTCGTGAGATGCTTGCTCAAAAATGCCATTAAATATCTAAAAAATGCCATCATTGCGTTAGAAGTTTGCTCAAAGATGCCATTAGACACTGCTATTTTCACGTCAAACCCGTCGACCATGTTATATGACAAAAATAAGCCTAGACCCACATGTCAGTTCTCTCTATCTCACAATGATAAGTGTGGCCCCACTTGTCAGGAGTAACTAAACGAATAATTTTACAGGAAAATAAGAACGTTGTTGGGAACAAATGGACCTCACATTTTATTGTAGTGAAATAGAGGGAGAGCTGGCATGTTGGTTCATAGGTATTTATGTCATTATAACATGACAAAAAAGATTTGAGATCACAATAATGGTGTCCAGTGGCATTTTTTAGCATGTGTAACGAAGCGACGATATTTTTGAGCAATTGAAATTCCTAGTGGCAAAACTGAGTAGTGAGACACAACCGGTGGCATAAATGATAAAAACCCTAGTAGAAAAAGGACCTAATGTGAGACATATTAGTCTCGGTTCGATTTTGGCCCGGTACTAATGGCACCATTAGTGCCAGTTCGAACGGCTATGTATTAATGCCGGTTCGTGTTGAATCTTTAGTACCGGTTCGTGCCACGAACCGGTGCTAAAGGGGTGGTGGCAGGCTGGCGTCAGGCCGGGGCCCTATGATCACCTTTAATACCGGTTCGTGGCACAAACCGGTACTAAAGGGATAACCTTTAGTACCGGTTCGTGCCATGAACCGGACTAAAGGGGTCTGGCCTATAGTCCCGGTTGGAGACACAAACCGGGACTATAGGGCAATTTTCAAACCCTCCCCCCCCCCCCCCGGTGTATCGCCATTTCAGTTTTGAAAAAATTAAAAGAAAATGATAAAAACTTCAAAAAATAAAATCCTTTGAGAGGTAGTTATATTACTACACCTACTAGTTATGAAAATTTGAAAACTTAAATTTGAACATGTTTTGCAAAAAGTGTAGGGAAAATGTAGTTGTGGGGGAATTCCACTTCTCACCATGTCGGGAAAAAATGTATAATATATCAAAAAATTCAGCACGAAAATCCGCATCTGATTTTGACAACCTATAGCCTGTTTGCAATTTTTTAGAATCCTCAAATTCCAAAAGGAAAAAAAGATATGCTCAAATTTCAGTTTTTTTTTCATTTTTGTCAAACTATGGTCAAACTACTTATTCAAGAAGTATTAATGTTACTACATAATTATTCAAGAATATTAATGTTACTAAATAATTATTTCAATTTTTTGAATTTTGGTCAAATTTGGTCAAACTATGGTTAAACTGTGTTCAAACTTATTCAAGAAATATTAGTGTTACTAAATAATTACTGTTTTTTAGAATAATAGTTTCAAACTCAAATTGTGAAACGAGTGACCTAATGCTCAAGCTAAACTGCTGAGTGTTAATATGATTGATAGCTTACATTTGTTAGGAAAACAACAAGTGCAGACTTGGAAAGTAGGGGGAATAGAACTCCGAAGTTAAGCGTGCTCAGGCTGGGGGAGTGAGAGGATGGGTGACCGACCGGAAAGTTAGACGATTTGGAATGAGTGATCCACACTTGAGCAGTTAAGAGGGGTGATTAGAGACTAAATCATCAAATAATTCAATTCAGAAAATTGAAAATCGAAAAAAATGAATTTTTTTCCAAAATTTTCAAAAAAAAACCTTTAGTACTGGTTGGTAACACCAATCGGTACTAAAGGTCTCCCATGCCACGGCGCGAGCTCACGCCACGTGGTGGGTCTTTAGTGACGGTTCGTGCCGAACCGGTACTAAGGGGGGGGGGGCTTTAGTGCCGGTTACAGAACCGGCACTAAAGGCCCTTACGAACAGGTTTTAAAACTCTGTTTTCTACTAGTGGTACGTGGTCGTCTCCCTCAGCATTCCATGCTCAATTTTATTTTATTTATGGATCGGCGCTCAAATTCTCAACAAATGCAGGACAAAATCAAAGATGTACTCCCTCCGTCCCATAATATAAGAACGTTTTTGGCACTACACTAGTGCCAAAAACGTGTAGTGCCAAAAATGTTCTTATATTATGGGACGGAGGGAGTAGTTGTGAGGGAATTCCACTTCTCACCATGTTTTTTTGAGCGATCAACTTGTCAATTAAACAAGCTGAAGGATTTAAGAAATTTCGGGGGAAAAAAAGGATCACAGGAATGTTCACCGTACCATTCCCAGGAGGACGGATTAACCATCTATGCCACATCGCAGCATCGTATACAGAATACCGAGCTAAAGCATGAGCTTCATGGTTTGTTGAACGGTGCCCGTAGAGATATAATTGTTGGGTATCTCCACTTCTTACTATGTGAATTCCCGATATAATTCGTGTTGTGTTAAGTTGTTACAAATACAAACTTAGGTCTTGGTCATGCTTTTCTTTTTTTGAAATAGTTCGGACTGCTTAACACATATGTAACGTGGTTCTGGGTAATGCATTTAGCTCGCTGCGGACTACAGTAAGCTTGCTGGGCTGGTCTTCTGATGGAGAATCACATGCTACCGACAAGTTCATAAGCAACCCTATAGCAATCAAGTATTTCCTGGTAAATCTTATTATACGCCTTAAGCGTAAAACCCCAAATCGCACAAAGCAGCCCATGTAGCGCTTTTCGTCTTCTTTTCTCCTCCAGTTTTCAGCACTTTTGGTGATTGCTCTGCCAATTTTTTCTGTTTTCATTTACCTTTTTTTGTTCGTTTTTTATTTTACTTGTTTTATTTTTATTTCTCTTTTAATACATGAATTGGTTTTTCATTTCCTGACCATTTTTACATCCGTGAACATTTTTAAAGTTTGTGATTTGTTTTCAAATTCATGAATATTTCTTTTTCGAAAATCACGAACGTTTCCGAATTCATGACTATTTTCAAACATTTTTCAAAATACATGCATTTTCATATATAGAATTTTTAAATTTTTGTTTGGCAAACTAATAATAAACAATATTTTGTAGATTAAAAAATTGATAATACTAAGTTGGGCCACAAAAGGCAATGGGTGCACAATTTACCACGCTTAATGAGGAATTACGAACACCCAATGGGCCTACTCGTAAGCGTCTTCTTCTTTCTATGTGGCTTCATGTTATCTTTTTTAAAGCAAGCAATCTGAGTTTATCGATTACAAAAAAAAATACATCAGGGCAATTGGAGTTGGAGTCGGAGTTGTTGATATGCAAATTTGCTTTTATTGCAGTTGGAGTCAACGGGTTTCGGCGATTTTTTTTGAGTGAACGACTTGTTATAAATTATAAACAAGCTGAAGGTTTATATGAATTTTCACCATACCGTCCTAGGAGGATGGGTTAACCATATATGCTCTTCGCAAAAAATAAGATTAACCATGTATGCCACCCCGCAGCCTCATATAAAGAACACCGAGCTAAAGAATGAGCTTCAAGGTTCGTCGATCAATGCTTGTAGAGATATAGTTGTTGGGCATCTCCAATAATCACTACTATGTGAATTCGCAATATAATCCATGTCGCATTTAGCTGTTCTTTAGGTGATGTCGCATTTTTTGGTTGCATTTAATTGTTAGGAATGCAAAATTAGGCCTGGGTCATGCATTTAGTTTGCTGCGGACTGCAGTAAGCTCGCTGGGCTGGTATTCTGATGGAATCACATGCTACCGAAAAGTTCATATAAGCAACCTAATAGCAATCAAATATGGGCCGGGGATATCGGTATTTCCTGCTATGTGGGGGATGGCCTGGCAAATCTTATTGTATGCCTTAAGCGTAAAACCCCAAATTGTACAAAACAGCCCATGTAATGTTTTTCTCTTCCTTTTTCCTCCGTTTTTCAGCACTTTTGGTGATTGCTCTGCCTTTTTTTCTGTTTTCATTCATGTTTTCTCGTTCAATTTTAAATTTTACGTTTCCTTTATTTTTTAATGCATCCACATTTTTTAATTCATGACCATTTTTTTACATCTGCTAATAACTTTAAACTTGTGATATTATTTTTTTAAATTCACGAATTTTTTTCCTGAATCATGAACTTTTCTAAATTCATAATAATTTTAAAAATTATATATATAAATAAATTATTTCACTAAATTGTGATTTTTTGGAATAAAACATAACAATACTAGGCCGCTATACAAATGGCATTAGGTGCGAGATTTTCCCCGCTTAATGCTAAGAATATGAGTAGTGGCCCTATCGTAGTCATCTTCTACTTTCTATGTGGCTTCATGTTATCACTTTCAAAGCAAACAATCCGGGTTTATCGGTTATGAAAAGAAACACATCAGGGCAATAGATTGTTAGTGATAGTGACAGATTCGACGACAAGTATCCATGCTCGAATGAAAACGCAAGATCTTTCCTTTTCAGCTAGACCAAGCAATGTCGGTATGTGAGCATCATGTCCTTGTTGAAGGTCACCGACGGAGCGTTGTGGGGGCCAACCTAGGCCACGACCCCACTTTCAAAACTGCAGAAAACAATTTACTAGGTATATTTAACACTTCAACCCAGCTCATTAATAGATAAATAAGAAAACCCACCCATCGAATCGTCGAAGTGTATAGCTACATCGCTCTAGCCCTAAAAGAAGCATCACTCTAGCCTAGTCACCTCGTGCTCGTCCATGACCCCATCCTCCCGTGACTTGATGGCTACTTGATTTATCGAGATGGCTTCTCGTGGCCCCACCAGATATTGAAGCCGCGTGGCCGACGCCCTGGAGGCTAGATTTCAATCCCTTTTCCTGGTAGCGCGTCTCGTCTTGACGATTGGAGTTACACCGCACGCCTAACGTGCGTCTCGTCTTGACGATTGGAGTTACACCGCACACCTATATCGCCGACCGGCAATATGCCATGCGCCAACACACTGGTTCGTCACAGTGGTGGGTAGTTACGTTATGCATATCGACTATGTACGCGTCATTTTTTATTATTCAATTGAGAATTGAGATTTTCGAGTAATTTAATGTCTACTCCAATGTTTTGATCGATTAATGGATATAATTTTGCATTTGTGTGTGTTTTGATGTGAAGTTATCCCCTCCCCCCTTGTAATTAGCTCACGCGCTGCCACCGTTGAAGGTGGTGGCTCAAAACTTGGCTTCGGAGATGAAAAATTCATGTTCAACCTTTGGTTGAAGTCGTCAATATCGACTCGCACGCACGACAATCCTCTTTTTGAAGGCTTTGTCTCCAAGTAGCACAATTTTTTTTAAGTTCAATCACATGACATAGGATTTTTTGTAAGATTGTGGTGATCTTGCAGTGGGGAAGATCCTTTTGGACGACCTCGATCTTTCTTTATTTTTCTGCAAGCCGATTTGATGCTGGACTTGCTTGGCATCGTTAAATAATGAATAATATGTGTGTGTGTGCATCAATTGATGCAGAGGTTGTGGTGGTTATCATTGTGGAAACAAGTCAAAACGAGAATACATATTGTTGGCCCCACCAGATATCGTTCATTGAGAAGGAGGTTCTGGAGGCAATCTCACAAACGAAACCGAACAAAGCACCGGGACCAGATGGGTTTCCAGCTGAATTTTATAAGAAATGTTGGCATATTATTAAGGATGATCTTATGCCTATATTTCATGATTTCTTTAACGGTCATCTAGAGTTGTTTCACCTAAACTTTGGCATGATTACGCTGTTGCCAAAGAAAGAAGAGGCAGTTCAGATCGAACAATCTAGGGCCATATGTCTTCTTAATGTGAGTTTCAAAATTTTGACAAAGTTGGTACCAATAGATTGACATAGATTGCTCATTCAGTGGTACAACCGAGCCAGACAACGTTCATGCCGAGACAACACATACTTAAAGGGGTGGTCGTTTTGCATGAAACACTTCACGAAATTCATTCGAAGAAGTTAGATGAGGTAATCTTCAAAGTGGATTTTGAGAAGGCATATGATAAAGTTAAGTGGCCTTTCCTTCAGCAGGCCTGGCGGAACCAAGTGGGTTCTCAAGTCCAGCAGGGTAGCGTCGGAATCGAGGTTAACGACGATATCGGTCACTATTTTCAGACACATAAGGGTTTGAGACAAGGAGATTCCATGTCTCCTCTCTTGTTTAATATAGTGGCCGATATGTTAGCCACTCTTATTGGCAGAGCCAAGCAGCATGGTCAAGTGGAGGGGTTAGTTCCTCATCTGGTCGATGGAGGAGTATCCATCCTATAGTATGCTGACGATACTATCTTGTTCATGGAACATGACATTGCTAAAGCACGCAATATGAAACTTATATTATGTCTTTTCGAACAATTGTCTGGTTTAAAGATAAACTTTCACAAGAGTGAGTTGTTCTGTTTTGGGAAGGCCAAAGAAGAGAAGACACTTATAGACAATTGTTCGAGTGTGAATTGGGTTCTTTGCCATTTAGTTATTTGGGTATACTGATTCACCACCGTAAGCTATCTAATAAAGAATGGAAGTGTATCGAAGATAGAATTGAAAAAAAGCTTAGTTGTTGGAAGGGCAAGCTTATGTCTTATGGAGGTCGGCTAGTGCTGATTAATTCAGTATTGACCAGTATGTCGATGTTCCTTTTATCGTTCTTTGAAGTTCCGGAAGGGGTTCAGAAGCGACTTGATTTTTTAGATCTTGGTTCTTCTGGCAGTCAGATGAGGCCAAGAGGAAATACCGTCTCGCGTGATGGGACATTCTTTGCCGACCAAAAGACCAGGGGGGTCGCGGTATTGAGAACTTAGAAATCAAGAATAAATGCCTTATGAGCAAATGACTCTACAGGTTAGAGACAGAGCCGGAGGGCATGTGGGCACATATTTTGCGCAATAAGTATTTATAGTCGAAAACGCTCGCTCAGGTTACCATGAGACCAACTGATTCGCCATTCTGGAAAGGGCTTATGAGAACGAAGGATTTGTTTTTTCGTAGGGTCAAATTCTTGATTGGCAATGGGATGTCCACAAGATTTTGAAAGGATACGTGGTTAGGAGAGACACCTGTAGCCGTACAATATCCCATCCTTTATAACATTGTGCAACGTAAGGAGGACTACATAGGCATAGTTTTCCAAACGATTCCCTTGAATATTCAGTTCAGACGCGCGTTAGTTGGTGAGCGATGAAACGCCTGGATGCACTTGATTTGGAGATTGATAGATGTTCAACTCCCCAACCAGTCGGATTCGATGCATTGGAAATTAGCTAAAAATGGTGTTTTTATGGTAAAATCCTTCTATATGGATTTGATTAACTGTGGCCCAATCTCAAGATCTTTACATATTTGGAAGATTAAAATTCCCTTGCGTATTAAATTTTTTATGTGGTTTGTCCACAAGCAAGTAATACTCACCAAGGACAACTTGATCAAACGGCGATGGGTAGGTAGTTCATGTTGTTGTTTTTGTGATCATGATGAAACAATACAACATTTATTCCTTGAATGCCCACCGGCCAAATTGCTTTCGAGAACGATACATATAGCCTTCAACATTCATCCTCCAGTTGACATTGAGTCATTGTTTGGAACGTGGTTAGCTGGGTTCAACATACTACTGCGGCTCGTATTCGGATTGAAATATGTGCGCTTCTGTGGGCTATATGGAACTGTAAGAATGATTTGATTTTTAACAGACAACACACTTTAACTTTCTTGCAGTTCATCTTCAGAGCTACTGGATCCATACGTGGTCCTTACTCACTCCTATTAACTCCAGGGAGCCTTTGGTTACTGGGTGCAACCAATGGGAGATGGTAGCACGGGTTATATTCAACCGGTTCGGATGACGGTCACATAACAGGATAGGAGTCTAGGGAGTTTATCCTTCATACTGCCGTACCGGTGGTGATTGTCAGCTTGTTTTCTCTTTTATTTATTTGCTTCCCTCCGCTTGCGAGTTGTAATACTTTTAAGACTTTGTGATACTTCGTGGATTGTTTAATAAGATGGCTGCATGCATCATCATGATGCAGAGGCCGGGGGCACACCTCCATTTCCAAAAAAATATTTGTTAGACCCCCCAAATTTTCTACCTTATTTAACAATTTTGTCCTCCCATAGCTGATGGCTCCATTCAACACTTTAACACTGCCAAGCGTTGTGGAGGCCAACCTAGGCCACGACCCCCCTTTCAAAACTGCAGAAAACAATTTACTAGGTATATTTAACACTTTAACCCAGCTCATTAATAGATAAATAAGAAAGCCCACCCATCGAATTGTCGAAGTGTATAGCTTCATCGCTCTAGCCCTAAAAGAAGCATCACTCTAGCCTAGTCACCTCGTGCTCGTCCATGACCCCATCCTCCACCAGCCTCCAACGTCCCATGACTTGATGGCTACTTGATTTATCGATATGGCTCCTCATGGCCCCACAAGATATTGGAGCTGCGTGGCCGACGCCCTGGAGGCTAGACTACAATCCCTTTTCCTGGTTGTGCGTCTCGTCTTGACGATTGGAGTTACACCGCACGCCTACACGCGTCTCGTCTTGACGATTAGAGTTACGCCGCACACCTACGCCGCCGACCGGCGATATGCCATGCGCCAACACGCTGGTTCGTTACAGTAGTGGGTACTTAGGTTATGCATATCCACTATGTATGCGTCATTTTTTATTATTCGATTGAGAATTGAGATTTTTGAGTAATTTTACTCCAATGTGTTGATCGATTAATGGATATAATTTTGCATTTGTGTGTTTTTGATGTGAAGTTACCCCCCCCTCTCTTGTAATTAGCTCACGCGCTGCCACCGTTGAAGGTGGTGGCTCAAAACTTGGCTTCGGAGATGAAAAATCCATGTTCAACCTTTGGTTGAAGTCGTCAATATCGACTCGCACGCATGACAATCCTCTTTTTGAAGGCTTTGTCTGCAAGTAGCACAATTTTTTTAAATTCGATCACATGATATAGGATTTCTCGTAGGATCATGGTGATCTTATAGTGGGGAAGATCCTTTTGGACGGCCTCGATCTTTCTTTATTTTTCTGCAAGCCGATTTGATGCCGGACTTGCTCGGCATCATTAAATAATCAATAATATATGTGTGTGTGCATCAATTGATGCAGAGGTTAGGGTGGTTATTATTGTAGAAACAAGTTAAAACAAGAATACATATTGTTAAATCCCCCAAATTTGCTAGCTTATTTAACAATTTTGTCCTCCCATAGCCGATGGCTCCATTCAACCATTTGCTTACTTTAGAATTTCTTTACATGCAAACCTTTAGCTTGTTCCTAAAGTTGCAAGCCTATATCTGTTTGTGTGCAAGTGCAACAAAAGAGGAGCTCCAAAGCTAGTGCCCCGTGAACAGGGCCCTAGAATCAAGGGGAACAGGTGAACGGTGATGCAAACGAAGAAAGGAATGCAAGAAAATGGAAGGGTGTACTGTTTAACTTCGAAAGCCATAACCACTGCCATAGTACAACATTGCTCCTACCCGTTGTATGTTTCACTATCTTTTTTTGTTGCTATTGCATGGGCGCTTAAAGTAGAGTGTGCATCCATCCACAATTTTCATTAGGTCCTAATTAACCGGATAAAATAGCCCGCATTTTGATGCGGACAAGCAACTTGAACGGCGATGGTACCACCAACAAAGTTCAAACAAAATCAACAGAATGAATAGCAGTACTACACCTACTCACGATTCATGAACTGGACCACAAACATCCGAACTTGGCTCCAAATGTCCAAAGTCCAAAGCATGAATGTTCCAAAACCATTACTTTCATAAAAGGATGTTTCCAGAGAAAAATATTATGGTTATCCTTTCTAGGACAGGTTACATAAACTAAATCACACTTGCCCACTAAATCTCACCACTTATCGTCTCCCGCGTGCTGGTTTTATCCCCCCAATGCCATATGTAAGATCCTAAACCTCAATCCCTAAAGATTAGCGTCCGGCTGAATCCATCCAGTACTACTACTTAGAACCCCTCAAAAGCAGCACCACTCGCTCCTGGCGAGTGATCACATCCACACAGTCACACACACGCTCCTCACGTTGCACATTTGGCACTGCCATAGCCATCATGGGGTGCACCACCTCGAGGCAAGCTCGGCATGACCTCCGGTACTGCCCGTCGCCGCTCCCGCTGCCGCGCTGCCAGTCGTTCCCCGCCCGCTTCGACGCCGGCGCCCACCTCGTGCGGCTCACGTCGTCCACGCTCGGGTCCCTCGAGGTCGACAAGGCCGCCGGACTGCGTGCGCCCGAGGCCGCTGACGCCGGCGTGTGCGCGCCCAGGAGGTTCGTGCCGCGCACGCCGACCATGACGCCGCCCAACGAGCCCGAGGACATCGACGCGTGGGCGCTCATGGCCGGCCTGGAGGAGCACTCGCCGTTGCTGGCCGCGCCGTTCGGGCGCCACTCCTTCTCGTTCCCGATCGCCGCCGCGGCACAGCAGGAGTTCGCCGCGTCATCCAAGGTCACGCCGCTTCCCATGAGGATGCCCTCCGTGAACGACGAGGAGACGGCGAGCAAGGCCAAGGCGCCACCGCCGCCGCGTAAGGCCGTGCTCTACTTCACGTCGCTGCGCGGCGTGCGCGCCACGCACGAGGACTGCAGCCTGGCGCGCGCCATCCTCAAGGGCTACGGCGTGCGCATCGACGAGCGGGACGTGTCCATGCACCGCGGCTTCCGCGACGAGCTGCACGGCCTCCTCGGCCTCAGGGCCGGCGCCCTCGCCAAGTGCTGGGCGCCGGCCGCGCCGACACTGCCGAGCCTGTTCGTGGACGGGGAGCTCGTGGGCAACGCGGAGGAGCTGAAGCGGCTGCACGAGACAGGGGAGCTGGCCGCGAGGCTCGCCGGGTGCGAGAGCGGGGGCCCCGGCGCGTGCGAAGCGTGCGGGGACGCCCGGTTCGTGCTCTGCGAGGCCTGCTCCGGCAGCTGCAAGGTGTACGTGGACGAAGAGGACGACGAGGAAGAAGACGGCGAAGGGACGGACGGCGGCGGCGCGGGGTTCCGGCGGTGCACGGAGTGCAACGAGAACGGCATCGTGAGGTGCTCCGTCTGCTGCTGCTCCTGAGACGTTGCAGAATTTTGCCGGTGCGCCACTTGGATGTGGTGCTCAGCTCCTGTGATTTTGTGTATGCATGACCGTACGCGCGTGTGTTTTCGCGTGATCAACGGTGCGTGACGCGCTTGTTGTTTCCTCAATGGGTAGAGATACCAACGCTGCATGCTTGACTCATGTGGCGTCCACTGTTCATGATGTTATTTGAATTGAGCCAAATGTTCCACAGCAAAATTCAGATAGTTCTTGCCGGCCCCAGCGGCAGTGGACCGTTTCCTTTACGCGTCTCGCTGACTGGTCCGACTTGCTGCTAGCTGCTAGTTCTAGGTTCTAGCCTAACATAGTGTTATAGTGTAGGCGGGTAGCGGAGCCAGTGGCCGTCTCCGTTCAAAGCCGGCGCCGCATCGTAGGCTCCTTTTTGAAGAAAAGAAATGCAAAGCGAGCCACAAGATGAGGACAATTGGAGCAAAACAGGGTACTCCAACCAAAAATTTCCAATGTAGTAGTAGTATATACATACATAGCCCCGTAGTTTGTAGATCAATCATCATCTAGCAGGGATGCGGACGCAAGTTTAGTGGAAACGGACAAACCTTGTTTGGAGTAGTAAGGCCAACTCCAACGCACGACCTCAAATGGACGCCCGTTTCGTCCGTTTTTTTGTCCGTTTGAGGGTGACAATATGGCCGTGTTTGGTCGAATTTGGCGATACGCCGGTCATGCGCCCAACGGACGACCGTATTTCGGCCGCATCTCGTTCGTTGTGCATGCAAAATAAGAAAAGAACAAATGGTATAGCTAAATGGCCATAATTCACGCCAGTGGCCGCGTTCTCGCCAGTTCATGCCGGCCGGCAACAAAGCCAGCAACCTACAGAATGGTCACCCAAGTTTCACGCTGGCAACAAAGCTAGTGGCCGGCACACGAGCCAACCTTCAAAATGGACAAGTTTTTGGGGCCGACAACAAAGCCAGCGGCAGGCACACGAGCCAGCCTTCAAAATGACAAGCTTTTGGCGCCGATAACAAAGCCAGCGGCAGGCACACGAGCCAGCCTTCAAAATGACAAGCTTTTGGCGCCGGCAACAAAGCCAGTGGCCGGCACAGCAGTCAGCCTTCAAAATGGACAACCACCATGGCCATGGTCTCACCTAGTTCAGGCCGTCACGAGCGAATATCTCCTTCTGTCGGTTCGTGAACCAAGCCTTCCTCTCCGGTGACATGTTGTTCTTGTCGACGCTCATGAACGCGAGTGCCACCTCTTTGGCTTTGGTCTCGGCATTGGTGGCCTCGATCTCGAGCTTCTTGAGTTGAGCGGCCTCCTCGATGTCAAGCTTCCTCCTCTTCACGGCCTCCTACATGTCAAGCTTCTTCGTTTGAAGATCTAGGTATATCTTCATTTGCTCTTCCTTCCCTTTGCTCTTCCTCTCCTCCCGCACTTCATTTTGGCTCATCATGTTCTCCAAAGTTCCTTGCAAGGCTATAAAAGACACATCACGCTTCTCGCCGGCCTTCGAGCTTGTCTTGCCCCTCGGCCTCTTGTGCAAGTCTTCCTCATCAGCCAGGTCCGCCTTCCCTCCTTTCTTCTTACGAGCGGCATATTGGTCATTGAACTTGGGGCAATCTTTGATGAGCACCCAACAATGCGTTAGACTAAACGGCTTGTTCTTGTGCCAGGCCTTGAATGCCTCCAAAGATTGGAATGCCTACACAATCAAAGATGCGGCCAGAATTGTAACATGAAACGACACAAAATGCATCAAACATAAATGGCATGCCAACATGAATGGACACAAATGGCATACCAAGTCACCCAGGCCTAGGCCGCTCACGGGACGGGCTTGAATGCTCTCAAGCGCGACACAATACTTGTTGCACTCATGTTGGATGAACCCCCATCTCTTTTGGATTGAGTTGATGCCGCGTGTGCTCATAAATTGGCAGGGGGCAAACTTCCTTCGCTCGTGAAAGTTCTTGTGAACTCTTGTCCAAAAGACGGATCCTTTCTGCTTGGCACCTTTCATGGGATCTTGGCCTATCTCCATCCAACTCTCGCTAATCAAAGTGTCCTCATCTTGGGTGTACGATCCCGTGCGAATGTTTTCCTCCTCTTTTGTGCCTTGGCACTTTGGGTGAGCTCATCGATAAACACCAATGGCTCAGCCGAAATGTCGAGCTTTTCTTTCTCATTTTCACAATACAAGTCAACATCTTCATTCCAAGAGCTGCCATGGTCATCCTCATCTTCATCATGGCCGGCCGGCGAATTGAGTGTCTTCATAGTAGCCGCGACCATCCTGGCTTTAGGTGACGTCGGGATCAAAAGCTTGGGCCTGGCCGTCGACATGGAAGGCTTCACCATGGCCCTCGAAGATGGCGTTCTCCATGAACGCCGAGTACTAAGGGTTGTCGGCCGTGGGCGTTGGCATTGGCATTTTGTCGAACAACCTGTGGGCGCCGGCCATGTTCGCCGAAGGGAACGACCGGGGATGCTTCCTTTGCATTCTGTTGGACGGTTGGCCAATGCCGCTGTACCCTGATAACCCACAAGTATAGGGGATCACAACAGTTTCGAGGATAGAGTATTCAACACAAATTTATTGATTCGAAACAAGGGGAGCCAAAGAATATTCTCAAGTATTAGCAGTTGAGTTGTCAATTCAACCACACCTGGAAAACTTAATATCTGCAGCAAAGTATTTAGTAGCAAGTAATATGATAGTAGCGGTAACAATAGCAAAAGTAATAGTTTTGGTTTTATAATGATTGTAACAGTGGCAACGGAAAAGTAAATAAGCAAAGATCAATATGTGAAAAGCTCGTAGGCAATGGATAAATGATGGATAATTATGTCGGATGCGATTCCTCATGCAATAGTTATAACATAGGGTGACACAGAACTAGCTCCAGTTCATCAATGTAATGTAGGCATGTATTCCGAATATAGTCATACGTGCTTATGGAAAAGAACTTGCATGACATCTTTTGTCCCACCCTCCCGTGGCAACGGGGTCCTATTGGAAACTAAGGGATATTAAGGCCGCCTTTTAATAGAGTACCGGACCAAAGCATTAACACTTAGTGAATACATGAACTCCTCAAACTACGGTCATCACCGGTAATTATCCCGATTATTGTCACTTCGGGGTTAACGGATCATAACACATAATAGGTGACACTTGCAACATAGGATCAAGAACTCACATATATTCATGAAAACATAATAGGTTCAGATATGAAATCATGGCACTCGGGCCCTAGTGACAAGCATTAAGCATAGCAAAGTCATAGCAACATCAATCTCAGAATATAGTGGATACTAGGGATCAAACCCCAACAAAACTAATTCGATTACATGATAAATCTCATCCAACCCATCACCGTCCAACAAGCCTACGATGGAATTACTCATGCATGGCGGTGAGCATCATGAAATTGATGATGGAGGAAGGTTGATGATGATGATGGTGACGGATTCCCCTCTCCGGAGCCCCGAACGGACTCCAGATCAGCCCTCCCGAGAGAGATTAGGGCTTGGCGGCGGCTCCGTATCGTAAAATGTGATGACTCCTTCTCCCTGATTTTTTTCTCCCCGAACGTGAATATATGGAGTTGGAGTTGAGGTCGGTGGAGCGTCAGAGGACCCACGAGGCAGGGGGGGCGTGTCCAGGGGGTATAGGCGCGCCCCCACCCTCTTGGACAGGGTGTGGGCCCCCTGACATTGATTCTTTCGCCAGTATTTTTTATATATTCCAAAAATATTCTCTGTGGATTTTCAGGTCATTCCGAGAACTTTTTTTTCTGCACAAAAATAACACCATGGCAATTCTGCTGAAAACAGCGTCAGTATGGTTTAGTTCCATTCAAATCATGCAAGTTAGAATCCAAAACAAGGGAAAAAGTGTTTGGAAAAGTAGATACGATGGAGACGTATCAACTCCCCCAAGCTTAAACCTTTGCTTGTCCTCAAGCAATTCAGTTGATAAACTGAAAGTGATAAAGAAAAACTTTTACAAACTCTATTTGCTCTTGTTGTTGTAAATATGTAAAGCCGATATTCAAGTTTTCAGCAAATATTATGAACTAACTGTATTCACAATAACATTTAGGTCTCATGTTTACTCATATCAATGGCATAATCTGTTGGGGAACGTAGTAATTTAAAAAAAATTCCTACGCACACGCAAGATCATGGTGATGCATAGCAACGAGAGGGGAGAGTGTGATCTACGTACCCTTGTAGACCGACAGCGGAAGCGTTAGCACAACGCGGTTGATGTAGTCGTACGTCTTCATAGCCCGACCGATCAAGCACCGAAACTACGACACCTCCGAGTTTTAGCACACGTTCAGCTCGATGATGATCCCCGGACTCCGATCCAGCAAAGTGCCGGGGAAGAGTTCCGTCAGCACGACGGCGTGGTGACGATCTTGATGTTCTACCGTCGCAGGGCTTCGCCTAAGCACCGCTACAATATTATCGAGGATTATGGTGGAAGGGGGCACCGCACACGCCTAAGAAAACGATCACGTGGATCAACTTGTGTGTCTAGGGGTGCCCCCTGCCCCCGTATATAAAGGAGCAAGGGGAGGAGGCCGGCCGGCCCTATTGGCGCGCCAAGGAGGAGTCCTCCTCCTAGTAGGAGTAGGACTCCTACTAGGAGGGGAAAGGAAGTGGGGAGGGAGAAGGAAAGGGGGGCGCCGCCCCCCTCTCCTAGTCCAATTCGGACCAAGGGGGGAGGAGGCGCGCGGCCCACCCTGGCTGCCCTTCTCTCTCTCTACTAAGGCCCATATGGCCCATTACTTCTCCCGGGGGGGGGAGGGGTTCCGGTAACCCTCTGGTACTCCGATTTTCTCCGAAATCACCCGGAACACTTCCGGTTTCCGAATATAGCCGTCCAATATATCAATCTTTATGTCTCGACCATTTCGAGACTCCTCGTTATGTCTGTGGTCACATCCGGGACTCCGAACTAACTTCGGTACATCAAAAACTCATAAACTCATATAACTATCATCGAAACCTTAAGTGTGCGGACCCTACGGGTTCGAGAACAATGTAGACATGACCGAGACATGTCTCCGATCAATAACCAATAGCGGAACCTGGATGTTCATATTGGCTCCCACATATTCTACGAAGATCTTTATCGGTCAGACCGCATAACAACATACGTTGTTCCCTTTGTCATCGGTATGTTACTTTCCCGAGATTCGATCGTCGGTATCTCAATACCTAGTTCAATCTCGTTACCGGCAAGTCTCTTTACTCGTTATGTAATACATCATCTCGCAACTAACTCATTAGTTGCAATGCTTGCAAGGCTTGTGTGATGTGCATTACCGAGAGGGCCCAGAGATACCTCTCCGACAATCGGAGTGACAAATCCTAATCTCGAAATACGCCAACCCAACATTTACCTTTGGAGACACCTGTAGAGCTCCTTTATAATCACCCAGTTGCGTTGTGACGTTTGGTAGCACACAAAGTGTTCCTCCGGCAAACGGGAGTTGCATAATCTCATAGTCATAGGAACATGTATAAGTCATGAAGAAAGCAATAACAACATACTAAACGATCGGGTGCTAAGCTAATGGAATGGGTCATGTCAATCACATCATTCTCCTAATAATGTGATCCCGTTTAATCAAATGACAACACATGTCTATGGTTAGGAAACATAACCATCTTTGATTAACGAGCTAGTCAAGTAGAGGCATACTAGTGACGTTTAGTTTGTCTATGTATTCACACAAGTATTATGTTTCCGGATAATACAATTCTAGGATGAATAATAAACATTTATCTTGATATAAGGAAATAAAATAATAACATTATTATTGCCTCTAGGGCATATTTCCTTCAGTCTCCCACTTGCACTAGAGTCAATAATCTAGATTACACGGTAATGATTCTAACACCCATGGAGCTTTGGTGCTGATCATGTTTTGCTCATGGAAGAGGCTTAGTCAACGGGTCTGCAACATTCAGATCCGTATGTATCTTGCAAATCTCTATGTCTCCCACCTGGACTAGATCCCGGATGGAATTGCAGCGTCTCTTGATGTGCTTGGTTCTCTTGTGAAATCTGGATTCCTTTGCCAAGGCAATTGCACCAGTATTGTCACAAAAGATTTTCATTGGACCCGATGCACTAGGTATGACACCTAGATCGGATATGAACTCCTTCATCCAGACTCCTTCGTTTGCTGCTTTCAAAGCAGCTATGTACTCCGCTTCACATGTAGATCCCGCCACAACGCTTTGTTTAGAACTGCACCAACTGACAGCTCCACCGTTTAATGTAAACACGTATCCGGTTTGCGATTTAGAATCGTCTGGATCAGTGCCAAAGCTTGCATCAATGTAACCATTTACGATGAGCTCTTTGTCACCTCCATAGATGAGAAACATATCCTTAGTCCTTTTCAGGTATTTCAGGATGTTCTTGACCGCTGTCCAGTGATCCACTCCTGGATTACTTTGGTACCTCCCTGCTAGACTTATAGCAAGACACACATCAGGTCTGGTACACAGCATTGCATACATGATAGAGCCTATGGCTGAAGCATATGGAACATCTTTCATTTTCTCTCTATCTTCTGCATTGGTCGGGCATTGAGTCTTACTCAATTTCACACCTTGTAACACAGGCAAGAATCCTTTCTTTGCTTGATCCATTTTGATTTTTTTTCAAAACTTTGTCAAGGTATGTGCTTTGTGAAAGTCCAATTAAGCGTCTTGATCTGTCTCTATAGATCTTAATGCCCAATATGTAAGCAGCTCCACCGAGGTCTTTCATTGAAAAACTCTTATTCAAGTATCCCTTTATGCTATCCAGAAATTCTATATCATTTCCGATTAGTAATATGTCATCTACATATAATATCAGAAATGCTACAGAGCTCCCACTCACTTTCTTGTAAATACAGACTTCTCCAAAAGTCTGTACAAAACCAAATACTTTGATCACACTATCAAAGCGTTTATTCCAACTCCGAGAGGCTTGCACCAGTCCATAAATGGATCGCTGGAGCTTGCACACTTTGTTAGCTCCCTTTGGATCGACAAAACCTTCCGGCTGCATCATATACAACTGTTCTTCCAGAAATCCATTCAGGAATGCAGTTTTGACATCCATCTGCCAAATTTCATAATCATAAAATGCGGCAATTGCTAACATGATTCGGACAGACTTAAGCATCGCTACGGGTGAGAAGGTCTCATCGTAGTCAATCCCTTGAACTTGTCGAAAACCTTTTGCGACAAGTCGAGCTTTGTAGATAGTAACATTACCGTCAGTGTCAGTCTTCTTCTTGAAGATCCATTTATTCTCAATTGCTTGCCGATCATTGGGTAAGTCAACCAAAGTCCATACTTTGTTCTCATACATGGATCCCATCTCAGATTTCATGGCTTCAAGCCATTTTACGGAATCTGGGCTCACCATCGCTTCTCCATAATTTGTAGGTTCATCATGATCTAGTAGCATGACTTCCAGAACAGGATTACCGTACCACTCTAGTGCGGATCTTACTCTGGTTGATCTACGAGGTTCAGTAGTATCTTGTTCTGAAGTTTCATGATCATCATCATTAGCTTCCTCACAAATTGGAGTAGGTGTCACAGAAACTGGTTTCTGTGATGTACTACTTTCCAATAAGGGAGCAGGTACAATTACCTCATCAAGTTTCTACTTTCCTCCCACTCACTTCTTTCGAGAGAAACTCCTTCTATAGAAAGTTTCCGAATTTAGCAACAAAAGTCTTGCCTTCGGATCTGTGATAGAAGGTGTATCCAATAGTTTCCTTTGGATATCCTATGAAGACACATTTTTCCGATTTGGGTTCGAGCTTATCAGGTTGAAGCTTTTTCACATAAGCATCGCAACCCCAAACTTTCAGAAACGACAACTTTGGTTTCTTGCCAAACCACAGTTCATAAGGCGTCGTCTCAACGGATTTTGATGGTGCCCTATTTAACGTGAATGCGGCCTCTAGAGCATAACCCCAAAACGATAGCGGTAAATCAGTAAGAGACATCATAGATCGCACCATATCAAGTAAAGTACGATTACGACGTTAAGACAAACCATTACGCTGTGGTGTTCTAGGTGGCGTGAGTTGCGAAACTATTCCGCATTGTTTCAAATGTACACCAAACTCGTAACTCAAATATTCTCCTCCACGATCGGATCGTAGGAATTTTATTTTCTTGTTACGATGATTTTCAACTTCACTCTGAAATTCTTTGAACTTTTCAAACATTTCAGACTTATGTTTCATTAAGTAGATATACCCATATCTGCTCAAGTCATTTGTGAAGGTGAGAAAATAATGATATCCGCCACGAGCCTCAACATTCATTGGACCACATACATCTGTATGTATGATTTCCAACAAATCTGTTGCTCTCTCCATAGTACCGGAGAACGGTGTTTTTGTCATCTTACCCATAAGGCACGGTTCGCAAGTACCAAGCGATTCATAATCAAGTGGTTCCAAAAGTCCATCAGTATGGAGTTTTTTCATGCGCTTTACACTGATATGACCCAAACGGCAGTGCCACAAATAAGTTGCACTATCATTATCAACTCTGCATCTTTTGGCTTCAACATTATGAATATGTGTGTCACTACTATCGAGATTTAATAAGAATAGACCACTCTCTAAGGGTGCATGACCATAAAAGATATTACTCATATAAATAGAACAACCATTATTGTCTGATTTAAATGAATGACCGTCTCGCATCAAACAAGATCCAGATATAATGTTCATGCTTAACGCTGGCACCAAATAACAATTATTTAGGTCTAATACTAATCCCGAAGGTAGATGTAGAGGTAGCGTGCCGACCGCGATCACATCGACTTTGGAACCATTTCCCACGCGCATCGTCACCTCGTCCTTAGCCAATCTTCGCTTAATCCGTAGTCCCTGTTTCGAGTTGCAAATGTTAGCAACAGAACCAGTATCAAATACCCAGGTGCTACTGCGAGCATTAGTAAGGTACACATCAATAACATGTATATCACATGTACCTTTGTTCACCTTGCCATCCTTCTTATCCGCCAAATACTTGGGGCAGTTCCGCTTCCAGTGACCAGTCTGCTTGCAGTAGAATCACTCAGTTTCAGGCTTAGGTCCAGGTTTGGGTTTCTTCTCTTGAGTAGCAACTTGCTTGCTGTTCTTTTTGAAGTTCCCCTTCTTCTTCCCTTTGCCCTTTTTCTTGAAACTAGTGGTCTTGTTGACCATCAACACTTGATGCTCCTTCTTGATTTCTACCTCCGCAGCTTTCAGCATTGCGAAGAGCTCGGGAATAGTCTTATTCATCCCTTGCATATTATAGTTCATCACGAAGCTCTTGTAGATTGGTGGCAGTGATTGGAGAATTTTGTCAATGACACAATCATCTGGAAGATTAACTCCCAATTGAATCAAGTGATTATTATACCCAGAAATTTTGAGTATATGCTCACTGACAGAACTGTTCTCCTCCATCTTGCAGCTACAAAACTTATTGGAGACTTCATATCTCTCAATCCAGGCATTTGCTTGAAATATTAACTTCAACTCCTGGAACATCTCATATGCTCCATGACGTTCAAAACGTCGTTGAAGTCCCGGTTCTAAGCCGTAAAGCATGGCACACTGAACTATCGAGTAGTCATCAGCTTTGCTCTGCCAGACATTCATAACATCTGGTGTTGCTCCAGCAGCAGGCCTGGCACCCAGCGGTGCTTCCAGGACATAATTCTTCTGTGCAGCAATGAGGATAATCCTCAAGTTACGGACCCAGCCCGTGTAATTGCTACCATCATCTTTCAACTTTGCTTTCTCAAGGAATGCATTAAAATTCAACGGAACAACAACACGGGCCATCTATCTACAATCAAACATAAACAAGCAAGATACTATCAGGTACTAAGTTCATGGTAAATTTAGGTTCAATTAATCATATTACTAAAGCACTCCCACTTAGATAGATATCCCTCTAATCCTCTAAGTGATTACATGATCCAAATCAACTAAACCATGTCCGATCATCACGTGAGATGGAGTAGTTTCATTGGTGAACATCACTATGTTGATCATATCTACTATATGATTCACGCTCGACCTTTCGGTCTCCGTGTTCTGAGGCCATATCTGTATATGCTTGGCTCGTCAAGTATAACCTAAGTATTCCGCGTGTTTGCAACTATTTTGCACCCGTTGTATTTGAACGTAGAGCCTATCACACCCGATCATCACGTGGTGTCTCAGCACGAAGAACTTTCGCAACGGTGCATACTCAGGGAGAACACTTCTTGATAATTAGTGAGAGATCATCTTAAAATGCTACCGTCAAACAAAGCAAGATAAGATGCATATAAGATAAACATCATATGCAATCAATATAAGTGATATGATATGGCCATCATCATCTTGTGCTTGTGATCTCCATCTCCGAAGCACCGTTATGATCACCATCGTCACCGGCGCGACACCTTGATCACCATCGTAGCATCATTTTCGTCTCGCCAATCTTATGCTTCCACGACTATCGCTACCGCTTAGTGATAAAGTAAAGCATTACAGCACAATTGCATTGCATACAATAAAGCGACAACCATATGGCTCCTGCCAGTTGCCGATAACTTGGTTACAAAACATGATAATCTCATACAATAAAATTTAGCATCATGTCTTGAACATATCACATCACAACATGCCCTGCAAAAACAAGTTATATGTCCTCTACTTTGTTGTTGCAAGTTTTACGTGGCTGCTACGGGCTTAAGTAAGAACCAATCTTACCTACGCATCAAAACCACAACGATAGTTTGTCAAGTTGGTGTTGTTTTAACCTTCGCAAGGACCGGGCATAGCCACACCTGGTTCAACTAAAGTTGGAGAATCTGACACCCGCTAGCCACCTTTGTGCAAAGCACGTCGGGAGAACCGGTCTCGCGTAAGCGTACGCGTAATGTCGGTCCGGGCCGCTTCGTCCAACAATACCGCCGAACCAAAGTATGACATGCTGGTAAGCAATATGACTTATATCACCCACAACTCACTTGTGTTCTACTCGTGCATATAACATCAACACATAAAACCTAGGCTCGGATGCCACTGTTGGGGAACGTAGTAATTTCAAAAAATTTCCTACACACATGCAAGATCATGGTGATGCATAGCTACGAGAGGGGAGAGTGTGATCTACGTACCCTTGTAGACCGACAGCAAAAGCGTTAGCACAACGCGGTTGATGTAGTCATACGTCTTCACAGCCCGACCGATCAAGCACCGAAACTACGGCACCTCCGAGTTTTAGCACACGTTCAGCTCGATGACGATCCCCGGACTCCGGTCCAGCAAAGTGTCGGGGAAGAGTTCTGTCAGCACGACGGTGTGGTGACGATCTTGATGTTCTACCGCCGCAGGGCTTCGCCTAAGCATCGCTACAATATTATCGAGGATTATGGTGGAAGGGGGCACCGCACACGGCTAAGAAAACGATCACGTGGATCAACTTGTGTGTCTAGGGGTGCCCCCTGCCCCCGTATATAAAGGAGAAAGGGGAGGAGGCCGGCCGACCCTATTGGCGCGCCAAGGAGGAGTCCTCCTCCTAGTAGGAGTAGGACTCCTACTAGGAGGGGGAAAGGAAGTGGGGAGGGAGAAGGAAAGGGGGGCGCCGCCCCCCTCTCCTAGTCCAATTCGGACCAAGGGGGGAGGAGGCGCGCGGCCCACCCTGGCTGCCCTTCTCTCTCTCCACTAAGGCCCATATGGCCCATTACTTCTCCCGGGGGGGGGGGGGTTCCGGTAACCCTCCGGTACTCCGATTTTCTCCGAAATCACCCGGAACACTTCTGGTGTCCGAATATAGCCGTCCAATATATCAATCTTTATGTCTCGACCATTTTGAGACTCCTCGTTATGTACGTGATCACATCCGGGACTCCGAACTAACTTCGGTACATCAAAAACTCATAAACTCATATAACTGTTATCGAAACCTTAAGCGTGCGGACCCTACGGGTTCGAGAACAATGTAGAGATGACCGAGACATGTCTCCGGTCAATAACCAATAGCGGAACCTGGATGTTCATATTGGCTCCCACATATTCTATGAAGATCTTTATCGGTCAGACCGCATAACAACATACGTTGTTCCCTTTGTCATCGGTATGTTACTTGCCCGAGATTCGATCGTCGGTATCTCAATACCCAGTTCAATCTCGTTACCAGCAAGTCTCTTTACTCGTTATGTAATACATCATCTCGCAACTAACTCATTAGTTGCAATGCTTGCAAGGCTTGTGTGATGTGCATTACCGAGAGGGCCCAGAGATACCTCTCCGACAATCGGAGTGACAAATCCTAATCTCAAAATATGCCAACCCAACATTTACTTTTGGAGACACCTGTAGAGCTCCTTTATAATCACCCAGTTACGTTGTGACGTTTGGTAGCACACAAAGTGTTCCTCCGGCAAACGGGAGTTGCATAATCTCATAGTCATAGGAACATATATAAGTCATGAAGAAAGCAATAGCAACATACTAAACGATCGGGTGCTAAGCTAATGGAATGGGTCATGTCAATCACATCATTCTCCTAATAATGTGATCCCGTTTAATCAAATGACAACACATGTCTATGGTTAGGAAACATAACCATCTTTGATTAATGAGCTAGTCAAGTAGAGGCATACTAGTGACGTTTAGTTTGTCTATGTATTCACACAAGTATTATGTTTTCGGATAATACAATTCTAGCATGAATAATAAAAATTTATCATGATATAATGAAATAAAATAATAACATTATTATTGCCTCTCGGGCATATTTCCTTCATAATCAACTAGCGAGCAATAATAATAAATCTCCGATGACAACACTCTCTCAAAACAATCATAATATGATATAACAAGATGGTATCTCGCTAGCTCTTTCTGAGACCGCAAAACATAAATGCAGAGTACCCTTGAAGATCAAGGGCCGACTGGAAATTGTAATTCATGGTAAAAGAGATCCAGTCACATTCATACTCAATGTAAACTAATAATAATACATGCAAATAACATCGGTGCTCTCCAACTGGTGCTTTTTAATAAGAAGATGATGACTCAACATAAAAGTAAATAGATATGCCCTTCTCAGAGGGAAGCAGGGATTTGTAGAGGTGCGAGAGCTCGATTTTGAAATAGAGATGAATAATATTTTGAGCGGTATACTTTCATTGTCGACACAACAACCGAGAGATCTCGATATCTTCCATGCTACACATATTATAGGCGGTTCCCAAGCAGAATGGTAAAGTTTATACTCCACCACCACCAACAAGCATCTATCCATGGCTTGCCCGAAACAACGGGTGCCTCCAACTAACAACAATCCTGGGGGAGTTTTGTTTGCAATTAGTTTGATTTGATTTGAGCATGGGACTGGGCATCCCGATGGCCAGCCATTTTCTCGTGAGTGAGCAGCGGAGTCCACTCCTCTTGAGAATAACCCGCCTAGCATGGAAGATATAGACAACCCTAGTTGATACATGAGCTATTCGAGCATACAAAATAGAATTTCATTTGAAGGTTTAGAGTTTGGCACATACAAATTTACTTGGAACGGCAGGCAGATACCGCATATAGGAAGGTATGGTGGACTCATGTGGAATAACTTTTGGGGTTTTTGGAGTTGGATGCACAAGCAGTATTCCCGCTTAGTACAAGTGAAGGCTAGAAAAAGACTGGGAAGCGACCAGCTAGAGAGTGACAACATTCATGAACATGCATTAAAATTAATCAACACTGAATGCAAGCATGAGTAGGATATAATTCACCATAAACATAAATATCGTAGAGGCTATGTTGATTTTGTTTCAACTACATGCGTGAACATGTGCCAAGCCAAGACACTCGAATCATTCAAAGGAGGATACCACCCTATCATACCACATCACAACCATTTTAATAGCATGTTGGCACACAAGGTAAACCATTATAAACTCCTAGCAAATTAAGCATGGCATGAGCAACTATAATCTCTAATTGTCATTGCAAACATGTTTCATTGATAATAGGCTGAACCAGGAACGATGAACTACTCATATTTACAAAAACAAGATAGGTCGAGTTCATACCAGCTTCTCTCATCTCAATCAGTCCATCATATATCGTCATTATTGCCTTTCACTTACACAACCGAATAGTGTGGATAATAATAATAGTGCACGTGCATTGGACTAAGCTAGAATCTGCAAGCATTCAATTCAAGGGAGAATACAAGGTAATATGGACTCTTTGTTAGATCAACAATAATGCATATGAGAGCCACTCAACATTTTCATCAAGGTCTTCTCCTCTCGACCCCCAAAGGAAAGAAATAAAGCTATTTACATGGGAAAGCTCCCAACAAGCAAAATAAGAACGAGAAATCTTTTTGGGTTTTCTTTTTAATTACTACTACATGCATGTAAAGTAAACTAGCTAAAATCTACAATGATTTTTTTGTTTTTCTTAAAGTTTTTCAAACACACAAGAAGAAAGCTTAAAAAGAAATTAAACTAGCATGGATGATACAATGAAAAAGTTGAAGGAAATATGCCCTAGAGGCAATAATAAAGTTGTTATTTATATTTCCTTATATCATGATAAATGTTTATTATTCATGCTAGAATTGTATTAACCGGAAACTTAGTACATGTGTGAATACATAGACAAACAGAGTGTCACTAGTTTGCCTCTACTTGACTAGCTCGTTGAATAAATGATGGTTATGTTTCCTAACCATATACATGAGTTGTCATTTGATTAACGGGATCACATCATTAGAGAATGATGTGATTGACTTGACCCATTCCGTTAGCTTAGCATGATGATCATTTAGTTTGTTGCTATTGCTTTCTTCATGACTTATACATGTTCCTATGACTATGAGATTATGCAACTCCCGAGTACCGGAGGAACACTTTGTGTGCTACCAAACGTCACAACGTAAATGGGTGATTATAAAGGCGCTCTACAGGTGTCTCCGATGGTACTTGCTGAGTTGGCATAGATCGAGATTAGGATTTGTCACTCCGATTGTCGGAGAGGTATCTCTGGGCCCTCTCGGTAATACACATCACTATAAGCCTTGCAAGCATTGTGAATAATGAGTTAGTTGCGGGATGATGTATTACGGAACGAGTAAAGACACTTGCCGGTAACGAGATTGAACTAGGTATGAGGATACCGACGATCGAATCTCGGGCAAGTAAACATACCGATGACAAAGGGAACAACGTATGTTGTTATTCAGTTTGACCGATAAAGATCCTCGTAGAATATGTAGGAACCAATATGAGCATCCAGGTTCCGCTATTGGTTATTGACCAGAGATGAGTCTCGGTCATGTCTACATAGTTCTCGAACCCGTAGGGTCCGCACGCTTAAAGTTCGGTGACGATCGGTATTATGAGTTTATGTGGTTTGATGTACCGAAGGTAGTTCAGAGTCTCGGATGTGATCATGGACATGGCGAGGAGTGTCGAAATGGTCGATATGTAAAGATTGATATATTGGATGGCTATATTCGGACACCGGAAGTGTTCCGGATGGTTTCGGAGAAAACCGGAGTGCCGGAGGGGTTACCGGAACCCCCCGGGGGAGTATTGGGCCTTAGCGGGTCTGAGGGGAGAGAGAGGGCTGCAGCCCAGGAGGTGGCGCACCCCCTCCCATGAGGAGTCCGAATTGTACTAGGGGAGGGGGCGCGGCCCCTCTTTCCCTTTCCCTCTCCCTCTCTTTCCTTCCCCTCCCCCCTTCCTAGTAGGACTAGGAAAGGACGAATCCTACTCCTACTAGGAGGAGGATTCCTCGTCTCCTTGGGGCGCACCAAGGACGGCCGGCCTCCCCCTTGCTCCTTTATATACGGGGGTGGGGTGGCACCCAAAGACACACAAGTTGATTCTTCCAAGCCGTGTGCGGTGCTCCCCTCCACCATAATCCACCTCGATCATATCATAGCGGTGCTTAGGCGAAGCCCTGCGTCGGTAGCAACATCATCACCGTCATCATGCCGTCGTGCTGACGGAACTCTCCCGTGAAGCTCTGCTGGATCGGATTTCGTGGGACGTCATCGAGCTGAACGTGTGCTGGACTCGGAGGTGCGGTGCGTTCGATACTTGGATCGGTCGGATCGTGAAGACGTACGACTACATCAACCGCGTTCTCATAACGCTTCCGCTTATGGTCTACGAGGGTACGTGGACGATACTCTCCCTTTCGTTGCTATGCATCACCATGATCTTGCGCGTGCGTAGGAATTTTTTGGAAATTACTACATTCCCCAACAGTGGTATCAGAGCCAGGTTTATGTGTAGATGTTATATGCACGAGTAGAACACAAAGGAGTTGTGGGCGTGGGTATATACATATTGCTTGCCGTCACTAGTTGATTCTTGATTCAGCGGCATTGTTGGATGAAGCGGCCCAAACCGACATTACGTGTACGCTTACACGGGACTAGTTCTACCGACGTGCTTCGCACACAGGTGGCTAGTGGGTGTCTGTTTCTCCAGCTTTAGTTGAATCAGATTCAATGAACATGGTTCTTTCTGAAGATCAAAAAGCAATCACTATACCGTGTTGTGGTTTTTGATGCGTAGGTAAGAACGGTTCTTGCTCAACCCGTAGCAGCCACGTAAAACTTGCAACAACAAAGTAGATGACGTCTAACTTGTTTTTGCAGGGCATTTTGTGATGTGAAATGGTCAAGACATGATGCTAAATTTTATTGTATGAGATGATCATGTTTTGTAACACAGTTATTGGCAACTGGCAGGAGCCATATAGTTGTCGCTTTATTGTATGAAATACAATCGCCATGTAATTGCTTTACTTTATCATTAAGCGGTAGCGATAGTCGTGGATGCAATAGTTGGCGTGACGACAACGATGCTTTGATGAAGATCAAGGTGTCAAGCCGGTGACGATGGTGATCATGATGGTGCTTTTGAGATGGAGATCACAGGCACAAGATGATGATGATCATATCATATCACTTATATTGATTGCATGTGATGTTTATCTTTTATGCATCTTATTTTGCTTAGATTGACGGTAGCATTATAATATGATCTCTCACTAAATTTCAAGGTATAAGTGTTCTCCCTGAGTATGCACCGTTGTGAAAGTTTGTCGTGCCGAGACACCACGTGATGATCGGGTGTGATAAGCTCTACGTTCACATACAACGGGTCCAAGCCTGTTTTGCACAAGCAGAATACTCGGGTTAAACTTGATGAGCCTAGCATATGCAGATATGGCCTCGGAACACTGAGACTGAAAGGTCAAGCATGAATCATATAGTAGATATGATCAACATAGTGATGTTCACCAGTGAAAACTACTCCATCTCACGTGATGATGGGACATGGTTTAGTTGATATGGATCACGTGATCACTTAGATGATTAGAGGGATGTCTGTCTAAGTGGGAGTTCTGTAATAATATGATTAATTGAACTTTAATTTATCATGAACTGGGTCCGTAACTTGAGGATTATCCTCATTGCTGCACAGAAGAATTACGTCCTGGAAGCACCGCTAGGTGCCAAACCCGCTGCAAGAGCAACGCCAGATGTTATGAACGTTTGGCAGAGCAAAGCTGATGACTACTCGATAGTTCAGCGTGCCATGCTTTACGGCTTAGAACCGGGACTTCAATGATGTTTTGAATGTCATGGAGCATATGAGATATTCCAGGAGTTGAAGTTAATATTTCAAGAAAACGCCCGGATTGAGAGATATGAAGTCTCCAATAAGTCCTATAGCTGCAAGATCAAGGAGAATAGTTCTGTCAGTGAACATATACTTGCTACCTCTTGAGCACTGCGTTGGTTTTCCCTTGAAGAGGAAAGGGTGATGCAGTAAAGCAACGTAAGTATTTCCCTCAGTTTTTGAGAACCAAGGTATCAATCCAGTAGGAGACCATGCGCAAGTCACCTCGTACCTACACAAACAAATAAGAACCTCGCAACCAGTGATAAAGGGGTTGTCAATCCCTTCACGGCCACTTGCAAGAGTGACATCTAATAGAGATGATAATAATAAGATCAATATTTTTGGTATTTTTATGATATAGATTGAAAGTAAAGATTGCAAAATAAAGTAGATGGGAAACTTTATGATGGAGAATAGACGCCGGGGCCATAGGTTTCACTAGTGGCTTCTCTCAAGATAGCATAAGTATTACGGTGGGTGAACAAATTACTGTCGAGCAATTGATAGAAAAACAAATAATTATGAGAATATCTAGGCATGATCATGTATATAGGCATCACGTCCGTGACAAGTAGACCGAAACGATTCTGCATCTACTACTATTACTCCACACATCGACCGCTATCTAGCATGCATCTAGAGTATTAAGTTCATAAGAACAGAGTAACACCTTAAGCAAGATGACATGATGTAGAGGGATAAACTCATGCAATATGATGTAAACACCATCTTTTTATCCTCGATGGCAACAATACAATACGTTTCGTTTCCCTTTCTGTCACTGGGATCGAGCACCGCAAGATTGAACCCAAAGCTAAGCACTTCTCCCATTGCAAGAAAGATCAATCTAGTAGGCCAAACCAAACTGAAAATTCGAAGAGACTTGCAAAGATAAACCAATCATACATAAAAGAATTCAGAGAAGATTCAAATATTGTTCATAGATAGGTTTGGTCATAAACCCACAATTCATCAGATCTCGACAAACACACCGCAAAAGAAGATTAAATCTAATAGATCTCCAAGAGAATCGAGGATAACTTTGTATTGAGATCCAAAGAGAGAGAAGAAGCCATCTAGCTACTAGCTATGGACCCGAAGGTCTGAAGTAAACTACTCACACATCATCGGAGGGGCCATGGAGTTGACGTAGAGGCCCTCCATGATCAATGCCCCCTCCGGCGGAGCTCCGAAAAAGGCCCCAAGATGGGATCTCTTGGGTACAGACGGTTGCGGCGGTGGAAATAGGGTTTCGTGGTGCTCCTGGATGTTTGTGGGGTATATGGATATATATATATATATATATATATATAGGAGGAAGAAGTAGGTCGGTGGAGCAACGAAGGGCCCACGAGGGTGGAGGGCGCGCCTAGGGGGTGGGCGTGCCCCCTGCCTCGTGGCCTCCTTGATTGTTTCTTGACGTCCACTCCAAGTCCCCTGGATCACGCTTGTTCCAAAAATAACGCTCCCGAAGGTTTCATTCCGTTTGGACTCCGTTTGATATTCCTTTTCGGCGAAACACTAAAATAGGCAAAAAACAACAATTTGGGCCGGGCCTCCGGTTAATAGGTTAGTCCCAAAAATAATATAGAAGTGTAAAAATAAGCCCATTAACATCCAAAATAGAGAATATAATAGCATGGAGCAATAAAAAATTATAGATACGTTGGAGACATATCAAGCATCAGCTTAATTTCTGCTCGTCCTTGAGTAGGTAATTGATAAAAACAATTTTTTTGATGTGGAATGCTTCCTAACATATTTCTCAATGCATTTTTTCTTTATTGTGGCATGAATGTTCAGATCCGAAATATTCAAGATAAAAGTTTAATATTGACATAGAAATAATAATACTTCAAGCATACTAACTAAGCAATCATGTCTTCTCAAAATAACATGGCCAAAGAAAGTTATCCCTACAAAATCATATAGTCTGGCTATGCTCTATCTTCATCACACAAAATATTAAATCATGCACAACCCCGATGACAAGCCAAGCAATTGTTTCATACTTTTGATGTTCTCAAACTTTTTCAATCTTCACGCAATATATGAGCATGAGCCATGTCTATAACACTATGGTGGAATAGAATGGTGGTTGTGGAGAAGACAAAAAGGAGAAGATAGTCTCACATCAACTAGGCATATCAACGAGCTATGGAGATGCCCATCAATAGATATCAATGTGAGTGAGTAGGGATTTCCATGCAACGGATGCACTAGAGCTATAAGTGTATGAAAGCTCAACAAAAGAAACTAAGTGGGTGTGCATCCAACTTGCTTGCTCACGAAGACCTAGGGCAATTTGAGGAAGCCCATCATTGGAATATACAAGCCAAGTTCTATAATGTAAGATTCCCACTAGTTTATGGAAGTGACCACATAGGAGACTCTCTATCATGAAGATCATGGTGCTACTTTGAAGCACAAGTGTGGAAAAAGGATAGTAACATTGTCCCGTCTCTCTTTTTCTCTCATTTTTTTATTTGGGCCTTCTTTTTTTTCTTTTGGCCTCTTTTTTTCGTCCGAAGTCTCATCCTGACTTGTGGGGAAATCATAGTCTCCGTCATCCTTTCCTCACCGGGACAATGCTCTAATAATGATGATCATCACACTTCTTTTTTCTTACAACTCAAGAATTACTCGATACTTAGAACAAAATATGACTCTATGTGAATGCCTCCGGCGGTGTACCGGAATATGCAATGAATCAAGAGTGACATGTATGAAAATATTATGAACGGTGGCTTTGCCACAAATACGATGTCAACTACATGATCATGCAAAGCAATATGACAATGATGAAGCGTGTCATAACAAACGGAACAGTGGAAAGTTGCATGGCAATATATCTCGGAATGGCTTTGGAAATGCCATGATAGGTAGGTATGGTGACTGTTTTGAGGAAGGTATATGGTGGGTTTATGGTACCGGCGAAAGTTGCGCGGTACTAGGGAGGCTAGCAATGGTGGAAGGGTGAGGGTGCGTATAATCCATGGACTCAACATTAGTCATAAAGAACTCACATACTTATTGCAAAAATCTATTAGTTATCGAAACAAAGTACAATGCGCATGCTCCTAGGGGGATAGACTGGTAGGAAAAGACCATCGCTCGTCCCCGACCGCCACTCATAAGGAAGGCAATCAACAAATAAATCATGCTCCAACTTCATCCCATAATGGTTCACCATGCCTGCATGCTACGGGAATCACAAACTTCAACACAAGTATTTCTCAAATTCACAACTACTCAACTAGCATGACTCTAATATCACCATCTTCATATCTCAAAACAATCATCAAGTATCAAACTTCTCATAGTATTCATTGCACTTATATGAAAGTTTTATTATGCCTAAAAGCAACACTACAAAAAAAGACACATCCGTGACATTTTGGGCCGAACGAATTTTTTTTCTGTCATACATATGACACTTCTATGACGATAATTGTGACAAAACCCGGTATCATCATAGATGTGGTGGGCTCCTACTTCTATGACAAAAAATCATGGCAGAAAATGGGCTTTTCGTCCTGGGCGGGCCGGAGACACGGCTGCATGACATTCTTTGGGCCGTCCATGACGGAAAAAATCGTGGTAGAAGCAAGGGGGAGGAAAATTTCAGGGAGTTGGTTACGGTGGGAGGTCGGGGGCCGAGCGATGCGCGTTTCTCTCGTACATGTACGCGCGTGTGTGCGAGGCGTTGGCTCTAACTGAACCCGAGCGAGGCGTTGGGCTCTAACTGAACCCGAGCGATTGCACTGCAGGCTACGCGTTACTGAAACCGAGCGATCGATCGATCGATGTTAACTGAAGCTGATCGATGCTGCCACTGGGATGAACAGTGAGCGTTGCAGGGGGGTTGGATGAACAGTGAGAGGTGGCGTTGCCTCTGGATGAACATGACCTCGTGGTGTGGTGGAGGGCTGGATGAACAGTAGACGGTGGAGGGGTGCCCGTGGAGGGGTGGTTGAACAGGACCCCGTGGTGTGGAGGGCTGGATGAACAGTAGACGGTGGAGGGGTGGTTGAACAGTAGCCGGTGGAGTAGCACGCGGTGGAGGCTGGATGAACAGGAGCCCGTGGAGGCTGGAGGAGGTCGACGGTGGAGATGAATAGTATCCCATGGAGTCCCGTTTTGCGGTACGCCACACCCCTCCCGATGAACAGGACCCCCGTTTCGACCATAGGAGGTCCATTTCGTCCATTTTGCGGTACGCCACACCCCTCCCGATCAATAAGACCACCGTTTCGACCGTAGGAGGTCCGTTTCCTCCATTTTGCGGTACACCAGACCCCTCCCGATGAACATGATCCCGTTTTGAACGTGGCCGGTCGAACACAAGGCTGTTTCCTCCGTTTTGCGGTACGCCAGGCCTCGTTTCTATCGCCTGTTCCGTCCAAGCCCTCCCGATGAACACGACCACACATTCCGTTCCGACCCAGCTGGTTGGCTCCCACGCGTTCCGTTGCCTCCCGATGAACACGACGCATTCCGTTGCCTCCCCATGAACACGACACATTTCGTTGCCTCCCCATGAACACGACGACGACGCTGCCTCCCCATGAACACGACGACGACGCTGTTTCTCCGTTCCAACCCAGCCATGTACACGAGCCATGGGCATACGTATGCACGAGTAGGCGTTCGAGACCCCGCCCGTATGTACACATACGTGGCCGTATTTTCTTTCTTGCACCCTGGCCGTTGTACATATGTGTACATGCTACGTGCACGCCTCTACTACGACACGTACGCGCCTCTACTACGACACATGCGTGCCTCTACATCCACCAGTATATATGTACTTACACGTTCGCGACCAGAATGACAATGCTACGTACGCTTCGACCAGGTGGGTCCCGACTGTCAGGTACTTCCTTGCATGCGAAGATGTAGCTAGTGGGTCCCAGCAGTCAGGGGGCGAATCGTTTTTTTGCCCGGACGCACTTCCTTGCGTGCAAAGATGTAGTTGCTGGGTCCCAGCAGTCAGGGGGGCGAATTGTTTTTTTGCCTGGACGCACTTCCTTGCGTGCGAAGATGTAGCTGGTGGGTCCCAGCAGTCAGGGGAAACATTTTTTTTCGCGAAATACGGTGGCCCATCCGGTGGGTCCCTGCTGTCAGGTGGAGGAATCATTATTTTGCGCGTAATAAGGAGGCACTTCCTTGCTGTGGCCGTGGACCCAACTGTCAGCCTCTCCACGTACAGTCCACGTCCGATGGAAGTCGTTCCTTGACCACGTTGACCACGCCGCACCGAGAGCACCACGGCGGTGGACGACGGCGAGGACTAGGAAGGGGACGACTCGGAGCCGGGGAAGACATAGCAGTGGATGCCCACGCGAAGAGAAGTACGAGGGTTCACTGGTTCGGTTGCGGTGTGAGGCTGATGTCACTGCAGAATAACAGGGGGTGTGGGTGAGTAGAGGGATGGCCTGGCCAGCGGTGGGAGTAGTTGGGGGCGGTGAGGCCTCGGCGGCATCACAGCCGGCCACGGGAGGTAGGAGCACGCGGTACGACCGGCGCTGGTTTGGGCGGCTGAAGCAAGAAGACCAGAGGTTGAAGAAGCACTACGGCCGTTGGATGAACATCGTATGGTAACAGGAGCTAGAATCGTTCATATTGACTAAGGTGAAAAAGCCCTCCGTCCCCGTCAGCTTGGTAGGCCCACAAGTCAGCCTCCCACTATGCTGGGTTCCAGCTGGCAGCGGGAATATTCATTTTTTTGTGCTTAATAAGGAGGCACTTCCCTGCGTGCGAAGATAGCTGGTGGGTCCGACATGTCAGGGGGGGGGGGGGGCACGTTATTTTCGCGAAATACAGAGGCCCTTCCGGTGGGTCCCAGATGTCAGGTGGAGGAATCATTATTTTGCACGTAATAAGGAGGCATTTCCTTGTGTGCGGCCGTGGACCCAGCTGTCAGCCTCTCCACGCACAGTCTACTTCCAATGGTGTCGTTCGTTGACCACGTTGACCACGCCGCACCGAGCGCATCCAAGGTGGTGGACGACGGCGAGGCCCCGGACAGCAATGAGCCGGAGATGGGAAGACGCGGGAGTAGAGTCGCAGACGGAGAGGTGTACGAGGGTTAACTTGTTCTAGTGCGGTGTGGTTCGGCATTCGGTGGAGAAGAACATGAGGTGTGGAGGGGTGGAGGGATGGCGTGGCCAACGGTGGAGTAGCGCTTCATAGCGAAGCGTGCTAAGCAGAGCTGCTAGCAGTAGGAGGCGGGAGGTGGTCCCGGCGGCGCTAGAGGAAAAAGACGAGAGATTGAAGATGGATGCCGGTCATTGGATGTAAATCCAACGGCTAACATGTCAGAATCATTTGTTGACTAAATTGACAACGGCTTGCGTTGGCTTCGACCTATTGGCCCACATTTCAGCCTCCAAAAATGTGGCACGTATTCAACCCATTTTTTCAGAATTTACAGTCTTTTTTTTGCACGGTAGAATTTACAGTCAATTTGATCTTCTTTTTGAATTACAGCCATTAGTTGGGCTGGGTGAACAAATAATGTAGCGTCCATGCGGCCCATTTATTTTATTTCCTAAAAAATTACCACTTTCTCGAAATACACGATTTTGCTGGGCTGATTCTAATTATAATGTTGGGTTGGGCCAGCAATGTTATCAAAAAATAAAAAGGGGCTGAGCATTTTGTTATAAATATATTTAAATAATAAGTGATATTATTACATTCATCCTTAAATCTTACCAAGCTTTTGTACACAATCACTAGGATTTTCATGCCAAAACAATCTAGGATTTTATTTGTTAAGAAATTATTTTTATAAGTTAATAAGATGTGGGATATTGTTTTCTTACATATGTAAGTATCTGTTAAATATATGATGACAATAAAAATAATATATAATAACATATAAAATATTTTTTTAGAAAAACAGGGAGCATCTCCCCGGTTCCATTCCTGAGAACGAAACCACAACATATTCTGATACAGAAGCTCAAAGAGCAGTTCGAAAGCAAAGGTAGAAAAGCTACAAACTAGGGGGTGGATGAACAAGTTCTCTGAATAACACAAATTGTAAGTGCATCTAGTGCCACCCCTAGTTAGTTTTGGAGTATTGATGACAAACCTAGTTGAGGGACTAATGTGTTTGTGAGAATTGCAGGATAACACAGGTAGAAGTCCCTCATTGATTCGGTTTTCCTATCAGAGATGACCCCTAAAAATGTATGAAGACATTGAAGTCAAAGGTGGTATATGAAGATATTCACATTGAAGACTATGACAAGAGAAGACACCAGATGAAGCCTATGGAGCTCGAAGACTTAGATCTTTCATAGTTCTCTTTCTTCTGTGTTGAGTCATAGGAACCACCATACTGTTAAGTGGGGTCCAAGAGAACCAGTCAGAATGACTGAAGTGATGCTTAAACAAAACCTATGTCTTCGAGTGAAGACTTTGAGAGCGAATCTTGTCCAGAGTCGGGCAAGTCAGCTTTGCTTGAAGCTCAAGTAAAGTTGCCGTGTGATTTTGAAATCTGACCGTTGGAACACGTGTCAGTTCCTTAGTGACCCAGGGTCATTTCGGACAAATCAGGTCGGGTTGCCAAGTGGCTATAAATAGCCCACCCCCTACAACCATAAACGGTTGGCTGCTCAGATTCAGAGTATGGCTTTTGTCGTTTGAGAGCAACCCACCTCGAAGCCTTTGAGAGAGAATTCCTTGCAAGGATAAAGCCCTAACCACCCAGAGCAAAGAGAATTAGGCATCACTTAAGTCTTCTTGTCTGTGTGATCTGAAGACTTATTAAACTTGAGGACTGTGCATCCTCCAGCCGGTTAGGCGTCGCGTTCTGAGCATCCAAGAGACATTGTGGATTGCCGGTGAACGAAGTCTGTGAAGGTTTGGGAGTCTACCTTGAAGACTTACCAGAGTGATTGGGCGAGGTCTGTGTGACCTTAGCTCAAGGGGAATACGGTGAGGACTGGGTGTCCTGAGCTGCGTGTTCAGGACTGGGTGTCCGGGACTGTGTGTCCTAAGGTTTAAATACCTAGCCGCCCTAACCAGATGTACAGTTGTCACAGCAACTGGAACTGGTCCAACAAATCATTGTCTTCAGTGAGTCACTGGTTTCATCTCCCCTTCCCTTTACTCACTGTTACTCCTTGTGAAGTCATTGTATGTTCGTACTATCTTTTGTCTTCACTGAGTGACTGCGTGTTCTGTGTGGCTTCACAATATCTTCCTACCCGATCCTTACTACATTGCTGCTATTAGTCATTGTGCTTTCACTCTATTGAGTACTTGACTATGGCTTGCCTAGTGTAGTCTACCTTCCGCTGCAGGGTAATAGGTTTATTTCTATCATTTGACTTCATAACTTCCACGTTTTGAAGACTTCCATAAAAATCGCCTATTCACCCCCCCTCTAGTTGATATAACGCACTTTCACAAATCACCCGAGCGGTGCCAAAGGCAGAGCGGATAGAGCACTCAAATGAGACAAGGAGGGTCCAGCGAAGCCTTCATGGTCTTCAGCCGAGGGGCCGTGTCAGCCTGCGGCGACCACTAAGCAAGCGGAGACACCGGGCTGGAAGGCATAGCATGGTGGATGTCCCTCTTTTTCGGCGCCAGGTGCCCATCATCTTCATCAGAGATCTTGAGACGAGCCCACGGGTCCAGTCCCAGAGCAGGTCGAGCCTTGTTCAGCCACAAGTGATCGCCAACGGTTTTTGGAGGGATCTTGTTAGGGTTTCCACGAAGCTCATCAACTTGTCCTTGTCCGATCCGGAGGAAAGAATCACCCAGTTCCTCACCATGTTCCGATCAACCTCAAGACCTGCGGAATGGAAATCCAGGAGGTGTTACTGAAAATCATAGCATTTCTATATTTCCAGAGGCACCAAAGGACAGCTGAGCTAACAGTATTTAAAACTGAGCACTTTTTGGTAGCAATCCAGAATCTGGCGACAGATTCGAAGGATGAGTCAATCTGACTAGAGAAATATTCCTCAATGTGGGCCCAGAGATGTTTAGCAACTATACATTCAAAAAATAGGTGAGAACAAGACTCTTGTTCCAAGCAGTAAACACAATCAAGGGGTTTGATGATGTGTCTCCTCCTAAGGTTATCCCTAGTCATAAATTTGTTTTTGGAGAGAAGCCAGAGAAATACATGAATTTTAGGGGGAACTCTCAATTTCCAGACAACAGGGATAAACACGGGTTGAACCCCTCTAAAGTTGATAACATGATAGAGGGAGCTAGAGGAATACTTCCCCTTATTGTCCAGCTGCCAAATCAGGGCATTCGGCTCGGCAGTAAGGTAATGCTTTTGGCAATTTCCTCCAACTGGAACCATTGTTCCATGAGACTATCACTAAAATTCCTTCTAAAAGAGAGTTTTAGGCATTGACCGTCCCAAACTTCATTGACACTTTTGTTAAGCTCATTGCAGACAGAGTAAATAGGCCAAAATTGGACTGCTAGGGGGATGTGCCAAACCAAGTATCTTCCCAGAACCTGGCTCTGCTCCCATCCCCTATGTTCCATCTGTAGCCAAATTTCACAGCATGCATAATAGATTTTAATCCTTTCCAGAATCTAGAGGTCTTAGGGTTGGAGGAAGTGACAAAAATATTAGGTTTATTTCTTAGGTATTTATGGGCAATAAGAAGCTTCCAGGGTTTCAGGTCTTCCTCATAAAATCTTTTAATCCAAGACCCTAGAAGACAGATGTTAATTTCTTGGAAGTTAGGTATGCCTAGGCCTCCAAAATCTTTTTCCATAGAGACTAGGGACCAATTAGCAAGGTGTAGCTTCCTATTTCCCTCAAAATCATTCCACAAGCAATGAGACATCTGAGAATTGATGAGGTTCACTGCCCATTTAGGGAACTTGAAGGAGAGGAGATACACTGGAATGCTAGCCAAACAAGCTTGTATGAGGATCAATCTACCTCTATAAGAGAGAAGTTTGCCCCTACACCCACCAATCCTTTTAATGATTTTATCCAGAAGGGGTTGGATATCCTCTCTCCTCAGTTTATCATAGTGGGGAGGGATACTTAGGTACTTAATGGGAAAGTTACCTTTATTACAGACTAGAATAGAGAGGAAGTCAGCTAATTCCTGATCATCCATGTTGATAGGAATGGGTTCACTTTTAGAGTAGTTGATTCTCATGCCTGAGACTTGTTCAAAATAGGTTAGAACAGTTTTCAGATTGCTAGCATGTGTGGAGTCATTGTCTAAGAAAAGGATGGTATCATCTGCATATTGAAGGCAGATGATGCCACCAGGGCAGACCTCAGGACAGAGCCCTGCAATCAGACTATGATCAGCAGCTTTGCTCAGCATTTTAGTAAGAACGACCACTACTAAATTAAACAAAAGTGGGGAGATGGGGTCACCTTGCCTAAGGCCTTTACCAGCCAGGAAAAAATCACTTTCACAGTTATTTAACTTGACCCCAACAGACCCCCCATGAGTAACTTGATGGATCTAACTAGTCCATTTACCCCCAAAACTTCTAAGCTGCAGGAGTTTCATAAGGAAATCAAGGTCAACTTTATCGAAGGCAGTCTAAACTAGAACTACCATCTAGAGAAAAATTCTCACAAACAGAGCCTTCAGATCTGTTTTGGTGAGGGTAAATAAAGAAAGAGCATTCAATGCCATCATTAAGAGAAGTAACATCTACACCAATCTTAGCAGCAATGGCGTTGAAGGAAGGATCATTAAAGTTGGAGAAGGAAGTGTGTTTCATACCCTGGGGTTTTTGCACTTCCAGGTTCTGAACCTCTTTGAGCTGTTGAGCCTTTTCAACAATGGTTCTCTTGTCACCAGCTACCCTGGCACTAGTTCTGGTGGCTTGAACATGACCCCATTTGGGAAGGTGCTTCTCCTTAGGAAGGGCAGGGAAGTCAGAGTTGTATTTTGAGTACAAATTGTCTGGGAGTTCAGTTGTTTCAACAAGTGCCTCTTGATCCTCTTATAGATCTACAGAACCTTCTAATTCCATCAGATCATCATATTCCAGGAGCTCCATTTCCCTGAGTAGGTTGAATCCATCAGTTTCATCAAGCACAGAATTCAATGTCTTTTCCTGGATGCTGAGTTGAGGAGTGTATGGAGAATCAGGGAGGTGTGTCTTGAGGACTGAAGTGGGTGTAGTTTCTCCAAGCATCTGATTGTGGCCAAAAGACTGTCCTATGATGTCAGGGGCCCCAGAATTGGCAGCAGGCCCTTTATCTGATTCAGATCTAGAGCTCCTGTTGGATTCGGCATCTTCAGTAAGATTGTTACCAGTTTCAGCTGCAGAGACATATGTACCAGCAGAGAGGTTGGTGGAGGTGCTAGTTTCAGTGGGGGTTAAGGACTCCACCTCAATGAGTAGCCTGTAGATTTTGTTCCCAACTCCAAAAAGCCTTTCAGCAGGAATTTTGGAGGGATCTTTACATAAGATTTTGACCCTAACATTTTCATAGAATGACTTGAAATTATGCTGCCAATCCACATCCAGTAAGACCCCCAGAGTGGAAGTGATTTGATCCAGCATAGTCCAGTCACACCACTTGGGGGTTCAATTTCCTGATCTTGATCCAAGTTTCCTGGAAGTCCTCTTCAGCCTCAATCCTGCCTTTCCAGACTTCAACATTGACTACAACATTGTCTTTTTTGAGACCAAAACAGGGGTATCCAGCAACTTGAACTACATCTATTTCAGGAGGGAGTTTGACCAAAAATGTCCACTCATCTAGGGCATTGATTGGCCAGGGCCAGTTGGTTTTGTAAATGTCTGCAAACTCAGTGGCAAGTTCCTTCTTGGTCACTTCACCAGATTCTACCAGAACAATCCCCACATTCTTCAGGGAGCCAGGACACTGAGCATTTTCATTAGGTGGGTCTATGTGGTAGAACCCTAATCCTGGAGCAGCACTTCCAACATATCTAGCAGAACTGTGGATTTTCCTTCTGACAGGGCAATTCTCAACTTTATGGGTAGCCATTTTGCAGATAAAACAACTCTTGGGCTTGACACATTTATCCAAATGATGCGCTGGTTCCCCACAGTTGTAGCAGATCACCTCAGAGTATGCCATAAGGCCCGAAGCAGGGACAGGAGCAGTTTTCTGGATGTCCTATCTCTTCTTTTGCTGATTCTTGCCTTGAGATTTCCCACTGATCTGAGAGTCAGAACCACCAGCAGATTGATCTTGGGCAATTACAGGAGGCTGCCCAGATTGTGCCCCCATTTGGGGCAGAGGTGGGCCATACCACTGCCTAACCGGCGCTCCCCCCATTGTGATAGGGAAAATTCATCGGAGTTCCTGGTTCCTTCTCATCCTCCAGCCAGATGTTGTCTCTCAGGAAGCAGAAATAACCACTAGATAGCTCAATTGAAGCAGATTGCAAGCCTAATTTCAATCTTCTACAGGTTTGGGGGAGAGGTAAGGTAGGGGATCACCTGCTCCGGCTCCGGTGGCGTGCTAGTGGGCATGAGTCCAGTCAAGCATTCCCATCTCACATCACGGCTTGGATCTCCTGAATTCACTTCTCCTTTCACCCATCGAACGAACGCAATCGGTGGCTCCCTGGGGTGGGGCATCCTGTGCTTCTCCGAGAAATCTCCTTCGAAGTAGATCCGCAGGGCTAGATTCAGCAGTTCCCAATCCACATGATCCTTGAACATCCGAGCATACCTGCACGAGTGAGAGAACGGATTCGGTCCCTCCTCGGCTTCCTCCCTCGCAGCTTCATCCTCTGCTTCCCTCCATTCGCGCGTGCACTGGGTCCATGAGAGAGCGTCGTCGCGGATCTGCATTGCCCGCTCCCTCCATCTCCTCCCTCGAGTCTCTCGCAGCACCGCCGGCACGACGGAGTTGAGCGGCTGGAGCATCTGCGGGAAGGCTTTGTAGACATGTGGGAGATGCATCTTGTACATCTGCATGTCTTCCAGCCATTCCCCCGTGGATATGGTCGGCGACTCCATGGGGCGCGCGAGCGGACTTGCTGAGGGGGGCAGGCGCGCCCGGAGTCAGGAGGCTGGGGGTGGCGGCGGGATCTATGGCGGCGGCGAGGGTGGAGGTAGTGGCAGGGGCGGCGGCGAGGGTGGAGGTGGTGGCGGGGGCGAAGGGGATCGCGAGAGCGGTCATCTATTTGCCAATTATGTGAACTAAACAGTCAACATATAAAATAATTTAAATATATATAATATAGTTAGAAGGGAAACATAAGTTGGACCTGGCGTTCCTATTCTTATATAGAAAAATAGAACAGACCTCTGCGTTTTCTTCGAAAAAATACATAAATTGGGCTGCCAAAAATAAAACCTCGGATGGGAGGTCCATAGGCCGGTCGATACATGACGGCCCTAAGTAAATACAAACAGGCCTATGGACCTCCCATCCGAGGTCGTGGGCTGCGCATGTTAAAAATGAAAGCCTAGGCGGGGCAGCCCAAAACCACGTCCAACACTTGCCAAAACTTCGTCCCTCGTTTTCTCTGTGTTTTGCACACTCGACATTGTGTGGGCATTTTGACTATGCATCATATGAAGATGTGCTATGCATGAATGTTGATCAACATGATGTTAACTGGCTGGTAGTTCCATTTTCGACCATGAATAAAACTTCCAACATGATGTTAACTCTGTTTGAAAAGGCCGTGTTAATATAAATGCTCTGCCTCTGAAAGCTACAGCTTCTTATCTGAAACTGAACTTGCAGTTTCTTATCTGAAACTGAAACTTGCAGTTTCTTCTCTGAGAATCACATTGTCTGCACTTTTATACTCCTATGAAACTACATTTTTAAGTGCTAAAAATAGATATCTAGAATTCATAAAATACTTCATATGCTCAATACTGCAAATCTGAAATTCAAAAGACATTCATATCTGAAAGTACTCTCAAAATACGCAACACAAAACACAATTCACTACCTACAAATACTGACAACCCTAAGCTCCTCCTGACAATTCACAACCTGCCCGACTATTGGGCTGGGGGGGCAGCCCCTCCTATTCCTTGGCGGAAGACAGCCGCCACGTGAGACGATGTGAACGGCGAGGGAGACGATGGCGGGGAAGCGTCGTCGGGCCAACTGCTTTTCTCCTCTTCCAGTTGGGTTCGGTCGACGAAGACTCCACCAGCTCGCTCTGGCAGGACACCCTCACAAACGGCACCCTGTAGATGCTCGATCCTCCAATCTTTGGTGGATGCTCCATCTGGGATCGATACTCCCACCACCGCTCCCTCACGATCGGATTTGGTGAATCTGTTTGCTCCATGGCCCAGAGGAGCAGCTCTATGTACTCCGGCATGACTCCCTCCGGGAGTATCGCCGCCTTTTCGCTTTGTTGCAGATATTTGGCCATGGATGTCGCCGTCGCCGCTAGTTGGTCCTTGTTGTCAAACCAAGACTGTATCTCCAACATCCTAGCTAGCTTCACAGGGTCGCTGTCTGCGATCCTCACGTATCGGTTGTACTCCTCCATCGATCTACTTCTCCACAGCACCTTCACTCGCAGCGCTGGTTTTGGATTAGAACGGGAGAGGAGCGACACTGGTTTTGGACTGGAACATGAGAGGAGGGGCGGTGGTTTTGAAATGGAAGAGGAGAGGAGCGACGCTGCATTTAGATTGGAACAGGAGAGGAGCGGCGGTGGTTTAAGAGGAGAAGAGCGGAAGAGCGACGCTGGTCTTGGAAGTATTTTTTTGTTGTTTTGCGTATTTTGGGTCAAAGTTTGACCACGTACTGGATTTGACAAGAAAAATGTGAATGCATGTCACCAAAAATTGTATCGTTTGGTTCGTATCTAAATGTACTTTCAAATTATATTATTTTTGCAATGTATAACATATATTTTATGTGCGAAAATCATGGTCAATTTTGACCCAGAATAAAAGGGAGACTAGTTAATGTAGTGTCGCTTTCTTAATTGAAGGGTAAATTGATTTTGATTTTGATCGAGTCACAGTGCGCCGGCCCTCTCGTCCAATCCTAAATCGCTGCCGCACGCTCCTCTCCCTCTTCTCCGTTGCAAAACCACCTCCTCTCCTCTCCATCATCTCCATTCCAAAACCACCGTCTCGCCTCTCCCTCTTCTGATCTTCTCCATTGCAAAACCACCTCCTCTCCTCTCCATCATCTCCATTCCAAAACCACCGTCTCGCCTCTCCCTCTTCTCTATTGCAAGACCACCATCTCTCCTCCGTTTTCTAGACGCTTTGCTCCATGGCGCGGGCACAATCCATGGATACAAAATTAGTATACTGTATACTATTTAAAAGTCGACGGCGGGGCTTTTCCTGCGCGGTAGGCGACGGGGAAGTTCCGCCTAGTCGGTTTGACAGAGACATGAGAAGACGAGGGAGTAGGCTGCTGCAAACGTAGGGCTGTGTGATTTGACAGCGAGTTACTGCTGGACAAGTATGGCCCCGTGATTTGACTTGCCATTATCATTTTAACTGCGGTGCTACGACCGACGTGAGTCTCCCGATTCTTGACCACCTCCATACAGGTGCCTCTCCCAATGCTCCACCATGTAATAGAGGCTGGCTCTTGCATGAGAGCCCACTTCTCCACTTTTTCCTTGCATCTCTTTCCTCCACATATGCAAAAATGCCATGTAAAGCGCACTATTGTACTTACTTTTACTTGCTCCTACAGGTGCTTAAGCTTGCCACATAGGCATAAAGTCTGATGTGGCAAGTTAATCAAGAAGAGAGAGACTAGTTTGGTGACCCAAGGAAGAAATGGTGCTAAGCGCGTGTACCTAGGTGAAAAGACAATTTTGAGTCTATAACTAATTAAATGAAGCAAACTTAGCAACACCATTTCATTAGAAGAGGTCACTCCTTGGCAAATGCAATAAATACTAGTACTCCCTATGTCCCATAATATAAGAACGTTTTTGGCACTACACTAGTGTCAAAAACATTCTTATATTATGGGACGGAGGGAGTACGAAGAAAGAGATAGAGAGGAGTAAAAAAATACACTTATAGCCAACCTTATAGCCAACCTTGTTGTAGTATGAGTGACTAAGTGATGACTATGTATGACATGCCAACATCAGATAGCCTAACGCACCGTGTTAAATCTCCAAGGGCGCGAGCGACGCGATGGTCGTGGTAGGCGCAACCATGATACGGGCTGCTGGCAGCCCTTGGATGTGAGATCAAACGGTCGCATGCTAAGTTGCTGAAAATTCGCAGAATAACCCTCCAGGATAGGATATTCACCCATAGGTCTAGAATCACGCCATGCAACAATTCGATCTCATATCCAAGGGCTCTCGGAAGCCCGTATCATGGGAGAATGGAAAGCCACTACCCTGCCGTTCGCACGCTGGCAGTTCGCTCCTACTCGTCCCCGCACGTCCTTCAATACTACGGCGGTTCGCTCCTAGTCGTCCCGTCCATTCACATTACGGCAGCTCCGCTAATCCTAACCATCCTCCCAAATCCATGGTGTCCAAAATCTCCACGATCGCTGGTGAGTACAAGGTTAGAACCATCACCGGCGATGAGTTCGACGTCATCTACACCCGTTCTTCCGCGACGGTGAAAGGATGCCTTTCTCGCTTCAGACGCATGTTCGAAAACTAAGATGATGAGTGGGTTGCTGGGCTAGATGTTGAGTACACCATAGTCCTGGGACCAGAGAAGGATCTAAAGGACGAAGAGAGGAAGAAGCCCGTCGTGATCCAGGTTTGCGTGCATGACTTATGCTTGGTCTACCACATATGCCATGCCAACGTTGAGTGCCGGGATTTTAAGGACTTCCTCGAGAGCAACCTAGTCAAATTCGTTACTGTAGACTTTAAGAACGACAGGGATGTCCTGCGTCGGATAGGTCTTGTTGTAGGCAACCCCTTCGACCTCCAGAAGAGTCGGCTGGTGTCCTCTCGTCAGCCTTCAATGCTGACCCTGGAAGGAGCTATGGTTCATCCTTCGTACGGTAAACTGGAGAAACCTCCATACACGTTTCATCGTCATGCATGGCAGCGGAATGTACTAGATATAGACCACATCCACTACGCTGCAATGGATGGCTACCTTTGCTTCAATATCTACAAGGGTTGGATGAAGAGCAACAGCCAAGTGTGCGGTTCAAGCAAAGAAGTATCGGCCAAGAGGAAGAGGGACAAGGACGAAGTCGAGGACGTGGACGAGGACTCTGAGTAAGGTGGCAGTGTCGTTGCTCATGGTGGTTCTAATGTTGTGTCTACCGGAATAGTTGCAAAGTTTAATTTCAAGTGTAATTTTAACTTTGAAAGATGGTCGTTGGATGAGGCGAATCCGATGGTCCAAAGATGGCAAATTTGAGCACTACTAGCCGTTGGATAACATCTAGATTCCACCAGATTTCGCCACATGTATAATCTAGAAGACTCCATGGTTGAACTTAAGCATAATGCACAAACATCAAAACACAAGCACTTCTTATTTGTTCTAGAATCTTCCATATCAGAATTGCCCAAATGCTTTCTACATGATTTGCCATTATTTGTTTTTACTTTATGTCTTACGACGCACAATTCCATGAATCTTAAAATAGACTAGCTTTCTTATAAAAACTAGATGATTTTGAATGAAATGAACTATAAGAATGAAACGAACATCTACATCATGCATAGATGACTGAAAGCTTGCATGCTATAATGTGGTATTTATTCATAATTTGGTTGCCAAATCTCATGCGTGCAATGCACGTGTACCTTACTCTAGTCTAAATGGTGTTTGTGTGTGTGTTGTGCGTGTTGAGGTGCAAATTGTCTTTTTTGGGTACACGTTAAGCTTGTTCTTCTGAAATTTCAAGCCGCGCCTTGTTATGCCGAAAATTCAAGCTAGCGTCTCTGTATATCATGCTGCAAAACTCCCGCCTCTTCAACCCGCGCCTTGTTAGCCTGAAATATTTAAGATATATCTTTGTCTCGTTGTGCTCCGACAACTCCCTCCATCTCAACTCACGCCTTACTATTCCGAAATTACAACGCACGCGAAAACTCCCACCTCCTGTGAAATCCCGACACGTGAAATGCCCGTGGTACCCCTGAACTGAAAGAACTGCCTCAAATCGGTGGGGGTACTTTCATAACTTACCCCACATTTCGGGCAATCGCGTCTCTAAGCCATGGTTCCCCACTGCCATCCCATCCGCCCACCCATTCGTACACCAAGGCCGCAAAAACCCGCGACGAAACCCCACACCCTGCTCCGTCCGCTACCCAGTCGGAGCCTCTTCCGTAACGACGTCGTCTACAACAACACCTCGACGTCCCTCATCCACCGTACTGGATGAGGATCCGTCGTCGATCTCATCGTCCCGCCGGTTCAGCCACCCCGTCCTCCACCTCCAAGGAGCTGCCCCAACGTTCCCTCGTCTTTCGCACCACCTCCATTCCCACACCGCCGTCTTCACCTGCACCACCGGAAGAGCATCATCATCACCATTTCCTCGGATGAAGCTTCGGCCGAATCGGCGCCACCAAAGAGGTTGTACACTAATCGCCGCATTTTCTTATTGATTCGATCTCACGGTGCTGCCGGCGCTCGGTCCCGAGCCGACACGGCGCAGCTCCATCCACGGCGGCGTCGCCGGCCACTTCCTCCACGGCGTCACTCCCTCGGCGGTGACATCCACATCAGTAGGAGCTGCTTCTGCTTTAGCTCTCGCTCGCACTGCTACTCTGCTCTTGCTCTCGGTCCCCTGCCTGGTCTGCTCTTGCTATTCCTCTTGCTCGTGCTACTGCTCTCGCTCTTGCTCTTGCTTGCGATGCTGCTCCAATTTAGCTACACTTCAGTCGACTGAATCGACTTTTGGGTCAGTCAATTTTCAGGGGGTGGGGGAGGGGGGCTCGCCGGGGTGAAGGAAGAACCAGTCGCAGTGGGGAGGGGGGCTCACCGGAGAGGTACCCCACTATCTATCTTAGGGTTCAGGATGGGGGCGGTGGTCGCCGGCGGTGGCGGGGCGGTGGCGTGGGGATCGCCGGAGAAAAAGCTCGGCACGGGGGGCCTAGAGGGATGGCCGGGGCAGCGGCCGACCGGCGGTTGGGAGTGTTTTCGGGGCGGGCGGGGCAGCGCACCGCCGGCCGCGGGCGGCGGGGGCTGCTGTTTGGCCGGTGGTGGCTGGCGGCTCAGGGGGGTGGAGGTTGAAGATGAACCGCATGCCCTTGATTTCGTATCCAACGGCTGTAAAATCGACTGACCAGAGATGAAAAAGTCAGTCGACCGACGTGTAGCCTCACCTTGCTAGTGCGTTCAGTTTCGATAGCAAAATTCAGTTTCGACAGTTAAGTTCAGTTTCGACAGTTAAGTTCAGTTTCGACAGTTAAATTCAGTTTCAACAGTTAAGTTCAGAGATGAGCGGCTGATGTATTTTACATCTAGCACTTTGTGGTTATGTATTTTACGTCATGTATTGGAGATGCTATTAGAATTCCACTCAGGTTAACGTTGTTCGTTGTCTCTCTTGTCCTGCTTCAGCCTCGGCGTCGTACAACTCACCGGAGCTGCTCCAACGACGAAACCCTCCATCACAACGGAGCAGTACCTCGGGCTCCATCTCCAGACGCCTAAGATCTTATTCCCCTCCTCTGGCAGCCAAGTCAGCCGGAGCATCCTCACCGGCCAACCCAATCACGCTGAGATCGACATGGCTTCGCCAAAGAGGTTGTACACTTGTTGCATCTCTTTTTTACTCTACATGTTATATATATTGTCCACTGAGCACTCGTAGTAATGGGAAATACGATTATTTTATCCTACTATATGACAAGCAGTGAGGTACCAGGCAACTTAGCTATCCGTGATGGACTCTCTTGAACGCCATCATTATTTATCTCTGCGCGTTTGAGCTGTGCATTTGTTGATGGGCCTCGGAGTTGAGCTAGTATGGTAGTGTCCTGGGTCCAAAGTAATAGAAGTAGCACAAAAACATTTTTTTAGTGTAGGATTTTCCGTGCTCAAGCCTGCCTACTAGAATCGCCAGTGCTTGAAAGGAAAAGTGAATGAAAAACATCGGAATTGGAAAGTTTCATATGGTACTACTTTTCATGAATTTGGTGCAAAGGAATGGAGCAAAGGAAAACTGTAGGATTTGTTCCTTTAGTGTCTCCTTGAAAGAAAAACCATAGGAATTCTAATTTCCACTTCTCCTCCTTTTCATATTCCTATTCATAAAGCACAAGACTAAGAGATAGTAGCATAATAGCATTATAACCGTACATTTTCTTGTGGTTTGACTTAATCTCACCATGCTTTTTTGCATCCTGTGATCTTCCAATTGTTGTGAATCAAACACCCAGATTGGCAGAAATCCCGTGTTTTTAAATTCTCTGTTTTGCACGTGCATTCCTATCCTATTCCTGTCTATTTCCTATCCTTGCATTGTTAGAATCCTCAAATTCAAACAAGCCCTTACTCAATTACTTCTGTTATAGATATGTGTCAAAGAAAATCTTGTGTGGTTTGTCCTGCTCCTGCGGCGCTGTGTTCCACCCCAGCTCAGCTGCTCCAACGACGGAAGGGTTCACCACAGCAGGGATCCGCTCTCCAGACTGTCTTTCGCCGCCTCAGATCTTCTTCTCCGCTGCCGGCAGCCACGGCAACTGCATTACCATCATCAACTGAGCAGATGACCTTGAGGACTACACGGGTCCGCAAGAGAGGTCGCACTCTTCTGTGTCTGCTTAAGTTATGCGTCGCTTAATATGATGACATGCTACATTATCATCGTGTTCACCTATTAGACTCCGAGTCAGGTCCAAACTAATGCTGAAACTTGAGTTTTTAAATGGTTGTGGGGTACATATTGGGGCAGCAATCAGTACTATCTGTCTACTATCTGGTTAATCTCCGGTGTCTACTATGAGTTTCATGTTGGGTGCAAACAAACATTAAAGGAGTCATTATCTGTATTTTTTAACTAAAGCTATTATCTGCCTGCTATCATTGGTTTTGGGTCTATCCACAGTTTGCTACCATCACTCTGGATTTGTGCATGCACTCCTTACATAATCTCACTATGTTTTATTCCTATGCATGCCAGTTATTGTACACAATGGAACTGATCATGTAGAGCAAAAGAGACGAGCCTTGCGTGTCAATAAAATTTCATGCAGACGTCGTTCCATGGTGGGCGCAAAGGCAGCCCCCCTCCACCCATTTCGGATCGTAATCAAGAGGAAGATAACTGTTTTGAGGGGGATTCAGAAGGAGAAGACCACTCCTATTTACCCCATGAGGTCTTCGCTCTAACTTGGCATGCTGATGTTGGTAATATCATGCATATGGTGCCTTGCATTGCTTACTGTATACATTAAAGATGTCATCTGCTTAGTTTAGACATGCTTTGTGTCAATGCCATCTGTTTAGTTTCTTTATCGTATATGTGAATCATGCAATGCCATCTTGTCTAGCCAGGCATCATATATGTGAATTTTGCAATGCCACCCTGGTTAGTCAGTCATCTTATATGTGAATTATATCATGCCATCATTTTTTATTACATGTTAAATTTGTCAACAATTTTAGTACATTCAATTACTCTTCCTGTGCATCAGCCATTCGGCACGGTCATGGAAAAATCTAGAGTGGAATCAAGGTCTTCAGAGCAGACAATGCTATCTAACGAAGCACATGTCTTGCTGGTTACTGATAGCTCCTCAGAGGAGGATTCAGAGACAGATGACCGGTCATATTTCCCCCCGAGGTGCATGCCCTAACTTGGCAGGGTTATGTTGCTCATATCGTGTGTATGGTATCTTGCATTGCTATGTCATTTTCTTAGTTTAGACATGCTTTGTGTGAATGCCACCTGTTTAGTGTCTAATTACCATATATGTGAATTATGGAGTGTCATCTTGTTGCAAGACATTGTATATGTGAATTATGCAATGTTATCTTGTTGCAAGGCACTATGTATGTGAATTATGCAATGCCATGCTGTTTAGGCAAGCGTCATATATGTGAATTATATCATGCCGTCCTTTTTTGTATTTCTCATTGCTTTTGTCGACAATGTTTGTATATTCCACTGCTCTTCCTGTGCATCAGCCATTTGAATTGGTGATGGAGAAATCTGGAGTGAAAATAAGGTCTTCAGAGCAGACAATGCTACCTGCTGAAGCAGATATCTTGCTGGTTACAGATAGCTCTTTAGAGGAGGATTCAGAGGCAGATGACCAGCCCTATTATCCCCCTGAGGTGTATGCTCAAACTTGGCAGGGTTATATTACTCATATAATGCATATGTTGTATTGCAATGCTTAGTTTTTACATCATATACACAATATTGAATGCCATCTCCTTAGTTGACACATCATATATGCGATTGCCCTCTGCTCACTTCCTTAGTATATAAATCATATATTTGAATTATGTCATTCCATGATGTTTACATAGACGGCATGTATCTGAATTATGGCATGCCAACCCATTTTCTAAAGACATAATATAGTTATATCATCTCATCATGTTTACACAGTCATCATATTTTAAATTATGTCATTCTATCCGTGAATTATATCATGCCATCATGTTTCCATCGACGGCATGTTTGTGATTTATGGCATGCCAACCACTTTAATAGACACATCGTATAGTTATATCATGTCATCCTGTTTACATAGTCATCATATTTTGAAGTATGTCATTCTATCCTATTTAGTTAGCCATCATACATGTGAAATTGTGTCATGCTATCCTATTTAATTAGCCGTCATATATGTGAAATTATGTCCTGCTATTCTGTTTGCTTAGACAACATAAATGTGCATTATTTCATGCCCTGTTTTCTTCCCTACTATCCATTGCACCTGTCTATCTTACAATGTTTGTACATTCAATTACTTTTCTTGTTTATCAGCCATTTCAATTGGAGGGAGTGATGGCAGTACTGTGGGAGTAAAAACACGGTCTTCAGAAAAGATCGTGCTACCCGTCGATGCAGAAAGAACCACGGTTGTACTTGCCCAAGAACCAGCCCCACCACACATAACCCACACTCATGCAGATTGTACCCCTACCCAGTTGGACAGAGAACCAGCTACACCCCTTCTAACCCCAACCCCAGCAGATAGACACCCAGTTCCCGTTGACACAGCACCGTCTCCACCACAGAGCACCCAAACACGAGCAGTTAGTAAGGCAACTGCAGTGCCCAAATCATGAGGACCACCACTCCGAACCCGAAGTCAATGCTTAAAGCAGAAGAATTGTTCTCAGGTCAGGTTCCGTAGCTATGGTTCATACTACTTTGCTCTTGCATCACTGTATTTACTGATACCAACTAATTTCAAATTTGAAGGATGCAATTGAAACTCCAATGGTGCAACATGTATGTTTTAAACCTGTTTCTTCAACGTGTTTGGCTATTTGCTGTTCTAACTTGCTCTATGTTGATTTCAGTTTCAATTGAATAAACAATTATGTTCTCATGCCATGCACATTACAAGTGTTGTTATTGCTGTGTAGTTTTCCACACTTATATTCTGTCTATGCTGCTTTGTCTTAAATAGATATGATTCGAACTGTATCTATCTTGATTTGGCAACATAAACTAGAATGATATAGACCATACAGTGACCATACTACATAGATATATGTTTGTTTCATGCTGTTATCCTGTCCACCTTACTACTGAACTGGTTTACCAAAATGAGTTTCATATACTACATTGTAAACCTGAGATGTGTTTGTTTGTTTCTCTTTTAGAACGCGGATAAAATATTGGAGAAGAGTACCCTGTTATGCAATGGTAAAGGAAGTAATGCAGATAAGGTTCAAGATAGTGAGACATCCCTGTTGGTCTCCAAGAAAGCTGATAAAAACTATATTGAAGACACTGAGACAACCCCAAAGCCATGTCTTGATGTAGTGTTCGAGTTACTGGCTACCACTGCTGGCACCAGCTCTTTGAACTCGTTGCCTGAATCAGTTCAGCTTCTTGAGTCTCAACTTCAAGTTGAAAGACATCAATCAGATGTTATGCGACAGGAAGCCGAAGGACTGAGGAAGTGCCTGCAGAATTCAGATGCATACTTTCTGGTGCAACAGCAAGCGTTGGAGGACTTAAGCACCAAACAAGAGAAAGTTAATAAGCTTGCTAAGCATCTTGCCAGCATTATGGGTACCTAGGATATTGTTTCTTGAGCTCTTCTGAAGTGGTTTCAGTTCTGGACTTGTTTTGCTGCGGCGTTTATATGCTGCTGTGTTCCCTATATTTGCACTCGTGGCGAACTTTGCTGCCCAGTGGATGTAATATGTGTAATAGCCATGATAGCCTAGTGTAAGTTGCCTACTTATTTATTTCCTTGTTGTCTTGTTTATTTGTTTGCTTGTAGTCAGTGCCGTTCTTTTTCTGCGGTTTGCTAGTGGCTGCAATAACCTATTTTTAAAAACTAGGCCACAATAACCATGGGCTAATATTTACTGTAGTGACACTGGGCCTCCTACGGGCCGTAGAAACAGTGGGCCTTCTACGGGCCGTAGAAACGATGGGCCTTCTATGGGCCGTATCATCAATGGGCCTTATATGGGCCGTATGATCGATTGGCCAAACATGGGCCAAACAGCCTGCATTCTGGCCGTAAACGGGCTAGAGTTGGAATCGTCCGTTCATGGGTCGACCATAACGAGCCATCGTTAATAGGTCATATTTGATAACGCTATGAAAACGGCCCAACGTATTAACGGACCACAAACGGGTCGACTGTAACCACATGCTGAATTTGGCCCACAAGCAGAAAATGATAGTAACGGGCTGTAAGTAAAAGAATGCTGGAAAATAGCCCAAGAATAAATGGGCTCTAAGAAGGCCGAAAGATAACATGGGCTGGAAACGGCCCAACGGAATAATGGGCCATTAATGGGTATAAAGTGATACACTATTCTTTACGGGCAAGTTTCACCATGGGCCGTTAATGGGTGTAAAGTGATACACTGTTCATTACGGGCCAGTTTCACCACGGGTCGTTAATAGGCCAAGAGTTACATAGGGCCTCATATGGGCCAAAAGACGTCATGGGCCATACATGGGCCAGAAGTGAAAATAGGCTGGAATCATATTGGATGGCCCAGATGACGCTACTGGGCCTAATTCGAATAGGGCGTAACGGGCCTTGGGTTAGTGGGCTGTAAATGGGCTATATGCGAACAGGTCGTTAACAAGCTTTCCATGGGCCGGACCGCCACCTTTTGACCAAGTCAAACATGCTGGCCTTTTCACAGGAATGGGCCTCTGTTGGGCCGTGCCACGTGTCGACGTATCATAGGCGCCTTCTGTCCAATGAGTGGATGACATCTGTCCCAGCGATGAGCCGACACGTGTTTCCTCCAGCCAATGATGATTTTACACGTGGAAAATCCCCATTGGTCGGGGCTGTTAACGGGTTATCGGATCCAAAACCCGACCCGATAGCTTAACGGTGTTCCGTTATGATGGATGCCACGTGTCGGTCACCCTTGACGAAAGCACTTCTGTGGCGTGCGATTTATCGTCATGGAAGTGGACACTTCCGTGATGATAATTTCGGTAATGTCATGGAACACTTCTACGACAGCACAGGTATGACTATCTTGATTCTGTCATAAATTTGTCATGGTTGTACATGCATGACAGAAAACGTGACCTACTGTGACAAACACGTATCATCACGGAAGCATATTTTTTTGTTGTGTCACACATCATCAGAGAGGCTATGTTGTTGATGTAGAAGCCCTCCGTGATCCCTTCCGGCAGAGTGCCGGAAAAGGCCCCGAGATGGGATCTCACAGATACAAAAGGTGGAAGCGCCGCGATGGCTCGTGTCGCATGGCGGACATCGACGGTGGCGGGGCGTGCCTGGGATGTGATGACTAGATCTGGCCGCCAGGCGACGCGACCTACGACGACGCGGGTTGGAGGCTATTGACTGGCTGGCTGGCAGCTGCAGTGGTTCCCGCTCGCGGGCGGTCTTCTCTGTGGCCGTAGTGGGTAAGGACGGCAGTGCAGGCTGGTGCAGCTTCGGCGCCGTAGCGGCCATGGTTTGGTTGGTGGAGTGGGGTGGCGGCCTCCCTTCTCCTGGGTTGGAACCAGTGGCGTGCGGGGCTGGTCGGCTGCATGCACGATGGTGGCTCCCCTAACCTAGGGTTTGTGCTCGGGCGGGTCGGACTTGGGCTCGAGGTGGATGGGGTGTTCTCCTGGTAGGTGAGGTTTGGGCTCGGCCCGGGATGAAACCGTGAGCGTTGTCCTCATGGGTGTGGTGTGCTATGGTGGTGGTCCCGACACTTCTTCCTCGTCATGCCGCACGACACCGGTGATCTCGGATTTGGCGTCTTGCAAGCTCGGCTTGGCAGCGGCCATCGGTGGTAAAAGGGTCGTGTCTTGTTGGAAATATGTCCCAGAGGCAATAATATTGTATTATTATATTTTTCATGTTCATAATTATGAGTTTATATTCTATGCTATAACTGCTACGATCCTGAAATATGTGTTTCAGTGGAAAACTCATATGCATGTGTGGAATGATAAACGGCAAAGTAAGATTCCTAGTCTCGCCTCTAAGATTAGCTCAAGTGTTGTTTGTGATCATGTTTTCCGGATATCAGGATATTGATAAGTGTAATGATAGTCCTAAAACAACTTTGAGAGTATGATGTTAGTAGAATGATCATATTGAATCGACCGAAACTTGTTTGTTATACTTTGAGATTATATCATCAGAAGTCAATCGTTATAACATGGAGTGTTAATGCGTGTTTGAGTTCCTTAGACCATGAGATTATCGTAGCCACTTCTTACCATAGGATGGACTTTGGGGTTGCTCAAACGTCATCTATAACATGGTGATCATACCGACAACTTACAGGTTCATCGGAAAGTTTGACAAGGGACTAGATAGCTCCAGAGTGGAATTTGCTCCTCCAGCGGTGGAGAGATATTCTTAGGGCCCTCTCGAGGTGATGACATCCATCATTGTCTGGCCAGACACAGGTGACTATCTCATGGGGAAGACTGAACATGTCAATGAGAAATAAGAACAAAACGGGTAACAAGGAGACCGGTAGTGTGAGCATGTGTATGACTGAAAAGGATATCGATACATCTCACCTCGAGTTTTGTAAAGTGTCGCAAAGCAAAGGGAATAGCACATGATAACCAAAGTCCACTCGAATGACATTCATGTAATCATAGGGATCGAGATGGATGTCCACGATTCCGCTATCGGTCATTGAACAAAGAGTTTTCTTCATGTCTATGTTTACTGAACCTACATGCACTAGTAGAAAACAGGGCTTTGGTCACAACTCAATGTACACATTAGTCCCGGTTGCATTAAGAACCGGGACTAATGTGAGCATTAGTCTCGGTTCAAGCGGCTAGGGCGTCGGGAAGGCATTAGTCCCGGTTCAAATGGGACCTTTAGTCCCGGTTTGAGACACGAAACGGGACTGATGGGCATCACACCCTTTAGTCCCGGTTCGTATCCCAAACCGAGACTAAAGATGAGACATTTAGTCCCGATTTGAGACACGAACCGGGACTACCTTTAGTCCCAGATCGTGTCTCAAACTAGGACTAAAGGGGTTCGTGTCTCAAACTCTACCCCCCCCCCCCGTGTATCACCATTTCAGTTTTGAAAAATACAAAAGAAAATGATAAAAACTTCAAAAATTAAAATCCTTTGAGATGTAGTGATATTACTACATCTACTAGTTAGGAAAATTAAAAAACTTAAATTTGGACATGTTTTGCAAAAAAGTGTCCTTTTCCACCAGTATTTTTATTTATTCCACAAAAATTCTCTATAAATTTTCAGGTACTTTGATTTCTGCACAAATATAACACTATGGCAATTCTGCTGAAAACAACGTAAGTCCGGCTTAGTTTCATTCAAATCATGCAAATTAGAGTCCAAAAATAAGGGCAAAAGAGTTTGGAAAAGTAAATACGATGGAGACGTATCCGGACGAAGCCAATGTTCTTGCTTTCAACGAGATATTGGAATAAACCCAAAATCTCAGGATCTCGGATGGGCCGACCTCGGCCCATCATCAGATCGGATTTAGGTCCGGAGGTACGGAATTTTCTGCCCCACCCATCACCCATTTAGTCGCCACATTTGAGGATTTTACCGACATGCTGGACTACACCTTTGAGGAGACCATTGACATGGAAGAGGACATCGTGGATATGTCATATACAACATCACCTCTAACATCTAGTTATACAGGGAATTGGGAGGCCACTTCTACCCACAACGTTTACATGGTAGACACTCCCAAGGATGATTAAAAAGAGGAGGAAAAAGGGAGGAGCCACCCAAACTCTGACGCCGAAGACGCTAAAATAAAGGAGCAGGAAACAACGACACTACAGATGGCGCTGATGACGAGGACGCAGGCTAATGCCGACAATGGTCCCGTTGATGGCACCACTCCCAACGGGGACGATGAGTACCCTGAGGACGATGGCTACGACCCAGATTCCGAGGAAGATTTAAGCCTCAGACTTGATTTATTCGATATACCCGAGGAACCGGTAGATGATCCTTGGTTATAGGCTTTCCGTCGGCGGCTACTCAGCACCGCCAGAAGCATGAAGCTAAAGTCCCAAAATCTCCAAGCCGACCAACACAGGCTGACTGATAAGTGGACCGAGGTCCTCAATGCCAAGCAAGAGCTCAAAGGTAGGTTTGCAGGAAATAAATAGTATTATCCACGAAAGAGCCTGCTTCCTGAATTCGACAAGCAGGTCCTTGGCACCTCTCTGTCAGAACATTACTGGGCCTAAGACCGACCTCCCCGGGGCTGAGATAAAGCAGTTGGAGGATATCCACATCCCCCCGAGGTGCCAAATTCGACATAACGAGAGCCAAAGAATATTTATGAGCCTTAGCAGTTGAGTTATCAATTCAACCACACCTGGAAAATAATACCTGTGCATCAAAGTGTTCAGTAGCACAGTATTATGATAGTTTGATTGTAGCCATAACAGCAGCAATAGTAATGATAACAGTAATAATAGCAGTTTTGTAGCGATTGTAACAACAGCAGCAACACACTACTAGGGAAAACCTTATACACAGAAATTTAGCAGTAGCGCGTGGAAAAAACGGGCGCTAGTGCTAAGTAGCAGTAGCGCGCGTGCTAAAATCGCGCTACAGATACGATAGTAGCAGTAGCGCGTGCACATGAAAAAGCACTACGGCTAATATTCCCATTGCCAAAACGATAGGCTACGCATAGTAGTAGCGGTCTTGAGAGAAGCGCGCTACCGCTAGGACATAAGTAGCAGCGCGTTTCGCGCGGAGAGCGCTACTGCTAATGTAAATAAAATGAAATGAAAAACAAATGGAAAAATAAATGAAAAATAAAGAAATAGAAAAAGGAGAAAGGAAAAAATAAAATGTAGAGCAAAATAAATGAAAAAGCGAAAAAAGGAGAAAGGCGTAGCAGTAGCGTTTGTTCATAAGAGGCGCTATAGCTAACGTAGCAGCAGCACATTTCCTAGACCCCTGTTGTAGAAACAGAAAAGGAAATAAGAAATATGAAGGGAATTACATAGCTATAGCAGTAGCGCGTTTTGTGAAAATCGCTATAGCTAACGTAGCTATAGCGCGTTTCGCGAAAAGCGCTACCGCTAAGTTTGACTTAACCAAAAAACCGTTTCACCCCGGCCACCACTTCTCCCCCAAATCCCTCGGCCCACCCCACCATCGTCTGCCCGATTCACCATTGCCCCACTTCGCCGCCGTCTCCTGCCGACGTCGACGCCCCCGGAGCCACCAGAGTCGTGCGTCGTCGACGCCACCGGAGCCGCTCCCAACGCCACCGGAGCCGCGCGGCCACATCAACACCACCGGAGCCACAGTCGACGCCACCGGATCCTCCCTCGCCACAATTGCCTCCCTCGCCGTCACCGGAGACGCCCCTGCCTCCCTCGCCACCACCGGAGCCATCCTCTGTAAGCCCCCACCCCTCCTCTCTCTCTCTTTCTAAATTAGTTAGGTTAATTTAGTTAGGAAAAGAATTTAGTTAGGTTAATTTAGTTAGGAAAAGAATTTAGATAGGGCTTTGACAGAGACGCCCTGCCTCCCTCGCCGTAGGAAAAAATTGTATATGCTTAACTAGGGCAGTAGGGTTAGGGTTGTAGTGTTTAATTACAAATGTTAGGAAAGTAAGGTTTAACTATATGTTAACTAGGGTGGTAGGATTTAGTTTAGAGAAAAAAATCAATATAAAAATATAAATTTCTATTAGTGTTGCCAGTCTAGTAGGTTCTTAATTTTTAGTGAATTTTTATTAGGACAAAAATTTAGGACATAATTTGAGTTCTAGGTTCATAATTTGAGTTCTAGGGTTCATCCATCTATATTTGGTTTTTGAATTGAGTTTCAGAGAGTATGAGATTTGTGTAGATTTTCTTGAAGTGTCAAAAACTAGGAGATGAAAATTTGAAGTGGTCATGATATATGAAAAATCCTCAGTAGTGTTTGCTCATTGATCATAATCGACATTGAAGTGGTTCGATTGTGCCTGAGGGAGTCCTGGATTAGGGGGTGTCCGGATGGCCAGACTATACCTTCAGCCGGACTCCTGGACTATGAAGATACAAGATTGAAGACTTCGTCCCGTGTCCGGAAGGGACTTTCCTTGGCGTGGAAGGCAAGCTTGGCGATACTGATATATAGATCTCCTACCATTGTAACCGACTTTGTGTAACCCTAACCCTCTCCGGTGTCTATATAAACCGGAGGGTTTTAGTCCGTAGGACAACATACAGAACAACAATCATACCATAGGCTAGCTTATAGGGTTTAGCCTCTCCGATCTCGTGGTAGATCTACTCTTGTACTACCCATATCATCAATATTAATCAAGCAGGACGTAGGGTTTTACCTCCATCAAGAGGGCCCGAACCTGGGTAAAACTTCGTGTCCCTTGCCTCATGTTACCATCCGGCCTAGACGCACAGTTCGGGACCCCCTACCCGAGATCCGCCGGTTTTGACACCGACATTGGTGCTTTCAATGAGAGTTCCTCTGTGTCGTCTCTGTTAGGCTTGATGGCTCCTACGATCATCAATAGCGATGCAGTCCAGGGTGAGACCTTCCTCCCCGGACAGATCTTCGTTTTCGGCGACTTCGCACCGCGGGCCAATTCACTTGGCCATCTGGAGCAGATCGAAAGCTATGCCCCTGGCCGTCAGGTCAGATTTGGAAGTTTAAACTACACGGCTGACATCCGCGGGGACTTGATCCTCGACGGATTCGAGCCACTGCCAAGCGCGCCGCACTGTCACGACGAGCATGATCTAGCTCTACGGCCGAACAATGCCCTGGAGGCCGCACTCGCATCGGCTTCGACCCTTAATTCGGAGCCAACTGCGCCAATCGAGGATGGGTGGTTGGACGCCGCCTCAGGGCTGCGATCCCAACGGCGATCGAGCCAAACACCAGCCCCAGACTCCGCGAGACTCGTGACTCCAAGGAGCCGGACTCCTCCCCGGACTCCGAACCCTCCGCGCCCCTGCCGATCGAATCCGATTGGGCGCCGATCATGGAGTTTAACGCCGCGGACGTCTTTCAGCACTCGCCTCTCGGCGATATTCTGAAGACACTAAAGTCTCTCTCTTTATCAGGAGAGCCCTGGCCGGACTACAGTCAGCATGGTTGGGATACAGACGAGGAAGAAATTCAAAGCCCACCCACCACCCACTTTGTAGCCACTGTCGATGATTTAACCGACATGCTCGACTTCCACTCTGAAAACATCGACGGTATGGACAACGATGCAGGAGGCGAAGAAGAACCACCGCCCAGCTCACCATATGACGTATACATGGTGGACGCACCAAAAGATGACGACGAGGAGCGGAAGGACGCACCGAAGGCTTGTTCCCTCGAGAAGTAGTCAAAGCGGCGACGCAAGCGCCGCCCCAAATCCCGCCTCGACAGAAATAACGATCACACAGACCCAGCGCTAGAGCAGGGCGAACCGCCGCCGGACAACGGCAATCCGGATAATCAAACTGAACAAACAAATTCTATCAAGGATAATAGTCCGGACGACATAACGCCGGACAGGCACCCGGAGCAGCAGAATGCCCGTAAAAGGCTTGTTGCCACTGCGAGAAGTCTTAAAAAGCAGAAGCAAAGGCTCAAGGCTGCACAAGACACACTCCAAATCAGATGGAGTAAAATACTCAACACAGCGGCGAGGTACGGCGACAATCGCCCCTCCAAGAGCTACCCAAAGCGGAAGCTGCTACCTGAATTCGATGAGGAGGCCTCAGACCCCCCACAACCAAATATCAAAGCAGCCACCTGGCCGGATAGACGACCCCTCTACCAACACAGAGCAGCATACAACGCCACTCACAATACAACACGCGACCAATGCGAGGGCTCGCACCCAAAGGACGGCGCAACAAGATCCATCTATGGACCACACAAGCGCGCCCCAGCATAAAATGCAACACAACAAACATCCGAACAACGCGGTACACCCAGCTACAGGGGTGCCGCACATCCCCTATGTTTCACGGATGAGGTGCTGGACCATGAATTTCCAGAGGGATTCAAACCCGTAAACATAGAGGCATACGACGGAACAACAGACCCTGGGGTCTGGATTGAGGACTACATCCTTCATATCCATATGGCTCGAGGAGATGATCTCCACGCCATCAAGTACTTACCCCTCAAGCTCAAAGGGCCAGCTCGTCACTGGCTTAAAGGCCTCCCCGAAAGCTCCATTGGAAGTTGGGAAGAGCTCGAAGACGCCTTTCGGGCAAATTTTTAAGGGACTTATGTCCGACCCCCAGATGCGGACGATTTGAGTCATATAACTCAACAGCCCGGAGAGTCAGCCCGAAAGCTTTGGAACAAGTTTCTTACTAAAAAGAACCAGATTGTCGACTGTCCAGACGCCGAAGCCTTGGCAGCTTTTAAGCATAGTGTCCGTGACGAATGGCTCGCCAGACACCTCGGCCAAAATAAGCCGAGAACGATGGCCGCATTAACAAATCTCATGACCCGCTTTTGCACGGCTGAGGACAGCTGGCTAGCCAGATGCAGCACCAGCGACCCCAGTACATATGAAGTTAGAGATGGAAACGGGAAATCATGGCGCAACAGCAATAACAAATGCCGGAATAAAGAAGACAGCACGAAGGGCACGGCAGTAAATGCCGGATTCAAAAGCTCTCGGCCAGGTCAGCAAAAGTCGCCCCTTAAAGGCACCAGGGATGAACTATCCAGCTTCAACAAAATTCTGGACCAAGTATGTCAGATCCATAGTACCCCTGGTAAACCTGCTAATCATACCCACAGAAAATGTTGGGTCTTCAAGCAGTCCGGCAAGCTCAACGCCGTACACAAGGGGGAGGACACACCAAGTGAAGACGAGGACGAGCCTCCCAAGCAAGACACTGGGGAACAAAAGAAATTTCCACCAGAAGTCAAAACAGTAAACGTGTTACACGTGATCAAGGGAAAAAACAACGCGGCACTCCCAGGAAAATATACCCAAGTGTCTGTCACCGCGAAGTCCTGCCATTGGTCGTCTCAACTGATCACTTTCGACCATCGCGATTACTCAGCAAGTATCCGACACGCAGGATGGGCCGCCCTGGTATTAGACCCAATAATTGGCGAACATCACTTCACACGAGTCTTGATGGACGGTGGCAGTAGTCTAAACATAATATATCAGGATACAATCCGCGGGATGGGGTTAGACCCAACAAAAATTCGCCATAGAAATACTACCTTTAAAGGAGTAACACCAGGCCCAGGGGCTCGTTGTACGGGCTCCCTCCTACTACAAGTTATATTCGGCTCCCCCGATAACATCCGTCGCGAGCATTCAACCTTCCATATCGCTCCGTTCCAAAGTGGCTATCAAGCACTACTCGGACACGAAGCTTTCGCTCGCTTCAACGCAATACCACACTACGCCTCCCTCACACTCAAGATGCCCGGTCCATGTGGCATCATTTCAGTAAAAGGAAATATCAAGCGATCTCTGCGCGCCGAAGAGAGTGCGGCTGCCTTGGCAGCCGCACACTAAAGGCGCCCGGACCAGGAAAAGCATCCAATAGGTCGTCAAGCATCCAAAAATCTTACCGGTCCTTCGTTCTAGTGATCTTCAATCAGCTCGTGATCTCTTTGCTCTCTTGTATCTAAATTCTCTCAAGCTTCTTCATTCATTTGCTAATTCTTACCCGGTGTTTCTTTATCTTTTCTTCGTTCATTTTCTATTCTTACGGTGGTTTGTTCAAGATTCCTCTTCTTACGTTATCATACTTCCGTTCTTTCAAATCCTACCGGTGGATCATCGAAGGCCTCTTCAAGTTTGCGCTATAGCTATCTTAATCTTTTCAACGAGAATAAGTAGTATGCCAAATCCGTTGATTGTCATCAATTTAATTGGTGAAGGATAAGCATAATGCAATTCTTATTCTTGTTTCATCGACTGAACTCAATTACCTATTCCGGAGGCTCATCAAATTCCTGATTTCAATTGTGCATCTTCTCTTTTTCCGGAGTTCTCATGAAGGTTCTACATGATGGTTCATCTATGATTTAATTCATTCTCGAAGTGTTCATCGAGATTCTTTTCCAAGAAGCTCAAGCTTTCTTCATATTGTAATCCAGAGTGCAATTTTTCTCCTGTATCGTTGGAGGTGGTATTATGTCATTCTTGATAATTTGAATTCATGTTTCATGATTCACATGTTGTCATGAACGAGATATTTTAAATCCATCAATCTCTTCATTGCTATTATCTTGAGTTATATTTCACCTAAAGCCTTCTCTAAGGTTTGTTGCTATTATGGTGCTTATAAATGATCCAACTTCTTCATATATCCTTTCCGGTGCGATATACTTTCTCACCAATTTGTTCATATCAATCCAATTCTTTTTCCGTGAGTGGCAGGTTGTCACCTCATAATTTGAGATGTATTCCATAAGACCATATCAAGCTTATTCTTTTAGTTGTTGGTTTTCCAACAACTCCATTCTAGCCTTTGTTGTAAGCGTGCTCTACCAAGCTATTGTTTTCTACTTCGTTCACTCCTTTCCATTCTGTCTTTTCTTCCGGAGGCATTTTGATGTGGCTCTCTTCTATTTTTTTTTCTTTTTGTTCTTGTCAAGATCAAGTTCTTTTCATCTTATCAAGTCTTGCATCCCTTCTTAACCGGAGTGTTGTTCGAATTTGTTCTTCCTTGTTCCTCTTTTCTAACAGAGTGTTTTCGACTATGTTCACCTTCGTTGTATTATTTTCTCGAATTTGTTCAACCTCTCAAGGTTCTTTGGTTTCACTCGTTTGTCAAAGAAGCAACTTAGTTTTACCTCTTCTCTTTCTCTTCCGTTTTCCCTCCGGTGCCATTCTAGATCTCGGGACGAGATCCTCTCGTAGTGGTGGAGTGTTGTAACGCCCCAAGACCGGAGCTTCAGTTACCTTCCAGGGTTTCCGGGTTTCGTCGTGTGTTTTGTTTGGTTCGTTGCATCATGTGCATTGCATCATGTCATCATGCCATCATCTCATAAATCTTTTGCAACTCAACTTAATAAACCGTATGGATCTTCGATCCATTTAAACCGAGGGAATTCACATGGTGAGTTCTCTTTATAACATATCATCCCAGTATTTAGGGACCTACTATAAATATTCCATTAGTTTGGAATTATCCGCAACCCACTTGCATGATAAATCTTTGACCTTTCCTTCTTCCGATTTCCGACTCTCAAAATTTGTCGATAATTCTTTTGTTCTTTTTCCAAGCTCCACCATAAAACTGAACATTTTTGGCCACACCAAACCTAGTCCCAATTCAAAACCATTTGAATTATATTCAAATGAATTTGAATTTAATTCCTGCAATCTTACCACTTCTATTTTTCTGTGGTCATGCTTATTTTTATGAGTCCAGGAAAATTATCCCCGTGCCCAGATTCCATCCCTAACTTCTCTTTCTTTTCTTTCTCTTTTTCTATTTTGTTTTTAAATGGAAAAAGAGATTTTAGAGAAAGAGAGAGAGGAGAGTAAACTAGCAGGCCCGCAGCCTTCCAAGGCCCAGCCGGTGCCCTCCCCACTGGGCCGACCTCCAGGCCCATCTAATCCTAACCCTAACGCCAGGTGAGGCCTCCCACTCGATACCCTGGCCCGATCTCTCACGAATCCCTCTCCCTCCGCCGCCAGACCCATCTCCTCGATCCCCATCTTCCATCTCTCCCTCCTCTCGCTCTCCTCGCATCGCACTAGGGGAGGAGACCCGCAGCCCGATCCCCATCCCTCGACCTCACCACTCGGCGGCGACCAAAGTCAGGGCGCCACCCACCTCCCTCCGCCATCAAGCTCCAGCACCACGTCGACGCTCCGCCTCTTGCTGACTGGCCCCGGCCACAAGTACGCCACGGCAAGCCCCGCCGCCATGTCCGGTCGCTGACGGCGACCACGACCAGTGCCTGCGCCTCCCTGATGCCGAAGCCTCGCCGCCAAGTCTCGCCTGCGCCCTCGGGACTCGCTGGACCCCTTCCTCTGCTCCAAGTCCGCCGGCCACAGGTGCCGCTGCCGGCTGCCGCCCCATCACCATGCGGTCCTCATCCACCTCCTCGCCCATGACAAATGCTTCATAACATGCTCATGTCAACATTTTCATAAAATTGCTTAAAACTTGCATAAAACTTGTTCATGTCATCCGCATCATGATAACAACAATTAAATGTTTAAATTGTTGTTGCACCAAATTGATAAATGCATATGGGGATTTACCGGATTTGTTGTTGGTTATATCCGGCCTCATTTAAATTGTTAGATGGTATAGTTTTGTTATGCTAACGAGAGAGAACTAAATAAGTCATGTGGTGTTCCGTCAATATGCAACTCGTTGCATATTGAGCTCCACTTAATTTGTAGAATTTGCTTGTGCATTTTGCCATGCCATGCTTCATTAAACCGGACATGCATCATACTTGATTGTGCATCATGCCATGCTTATGTGGTGGTTGTTTACTATGTTGTTTGCTTCTTTCCGGTGTTGCTTCTTCGGGTTGGTTCCGATAACGTCGTGTTTGTGAGGACCCGTTCGACTACGTCCGTTTGTCTTCTTCATGGACTCGTTCTTCTTCCTTGCGGGATCTCAGGCAATATGATCATACCCTCGAAATCACTACTATCTTTGCTTTGCTAGAACCTCGCTCTTTTGCTATGCCAATGCTACGATGCCTACCACTTGCTTTCAAGCCTCCCAAATTGCCATGCCAAACCTCTAACCCACCATGTCCTAGCAAACCGTTGTTTGGCTATGTTACCGCTTTGCTCAGCCCCTCTTATAGCGTTGTTAGTTGCAGGTGAAGATCGAAGTTTGTTTTTTGTTGGACCATGGAGATGTTGTTCCTTGTTGGAACATGTTTACTTGTTGGGATATCACATTATATCTTATTTAATTAATGCATCTATATACTTGGTAAAGGGTGGAAGGCTCGGCCTTATGCCTAGTGTTTTGTTCCACTCTTGCCGCCCTAGTTTTCGTCATATCGGTGTTATGTTCCCGGATTTTGCGTTCCTTACGCGGTTGGGTTATAATGGGAACCCCTTGACAGTTCGCTTTGAATAAAACTCCTCCAGCAAGGCCCAACCTTGGTTTTACCATTCGCCACCTAGCCTTTTTCCCTTGGGAGTCACGCATCCCAAGGGTCATCTTATTTTAAACCCCCCGGGCCAGTGCTTGTCTAAGTGTTGGTCCAAACTAGAGCCCCTTGCAGCGCCACCTCGGAGAAACTCGAGGGCTGGTTTTAGTTGTACGGATTGCTTATCCGGTGTTGCCCTGAGAACGAGATATGTGCAGCTCCTATCGGGATGTCGGCGCATCGGGTGGTCTTGCTGGACTTGTTTTACCATTGTCGAGGATGTCTTGTTGTACCGAGATACCGAGTCTGATCGGAATGTCTCGGGAGGAGGTCTATTCCTTCGTTGACCGTGAGAGCTTGTGATGGGCTAAGTTGGGACACCCCTGCAGGGTTTTGAACTTTCGAAAGCCGTGCCTGCGGTTATGGGCAGATGGGAATTTGTTAATGTCCGGTTGTAGAAAACCTAAACTTGACCTTAATTAAAATGAATCAACCGCGTGTGTTACCATGATGGTCTCTTTCCGGCGGAGTTCGGGAAGTGAACACGGTGTTGGAGTTATGCTTGACGTAGATTGTTTTAGGATCACTTCTTGATCATACTTGTATCGACCGTGCTTTGCCTTCTCTTCTCGCTCTAATTTGCGTATGTTAGCCACCATATATGCTAGTCGCTTGCTGCAACTCCACCTCATACCTTTTACCTTACCCATAAGCTTAAATAGTCTTGATCGCGAGGGTGCGAGATTGCTGAGTCCTGGCTCACAGATACTTCCAAAACCAGCTTGCAGGTGCCGATGAGATCCGTGCAGATGACAACCAAGCTCAAGGAGGAGCTCGATGAAGATCTTGTCCTTTGTGTTGTTTCGTTCTAGTTGATCAGTAGTGGAGCCCAGTTGGGGTCGATCGGGGACCTTGTCGCATTTGGGGTTCTTCTTTTATTTTGGCCGTAGTCGGACCTTGATTGTTATTGGTTGATGTAATGCTTTATTTATGTATTTGTGTGAAGTGGCGATTGTAAGCCAACTATGTATATTTTTCCCATATTGTATTACTTGGGTTGTGTGAAGATTACCTCACTTGCGACATTGCTTTCAATGCGGTTATGCCTCTAAGTCGTGCTTCGACACGTGGGAGATATAGCCGCATCGAGGGCGTTACAAGTTGGTATCAGAGCCTTCCCCGACCTTAGGAGCCCCATTGCTTGATCGTTTTTAGCGGCCGAGTTGTGTCTAGAAAAATGTTTTGAGTCATTTAGGAATTATATATCGGAGAGTTTAGGAATTCTTTTTACTTCCCAGTCTCCTCATCGCTCTGGTAAGGCATCCTGACGTAGAGTTTTGACTCTTCTCTTCTCAAATTTCACTAAAAAAAATTTAGGATCACGCGGGTATCTTGGAATCGTTTCGATGGTTTTATGATGAGAACATTGTCTTGGTGCCTCCTGTCAGGGGTTTTGTGGAAGTGTCCCGGGGAGTTGAGCTCTGAGGTGTTGTCGTCATAATTTTATCGTTGCAGTTCTGGAATACCTGAGTTTAGTACGCCGACATCGAAAATCTCTTTTATGCAGTTCGTTGGTGAGATAACCTCGACGCCACCCAGTACTGGGGCGGGAGTTCGGGAGTATCGCCATAACTTGTATAACGGATGCTTTTCGAAGGTTGAGGTAGATGATTTCCGAAGGTTTCTTGGTTATGTGTTGAAGGATGGATACAGCTGGATGTAGGATTTGCTAGTTTGGGTGAGATATTATGCTTCCCCTGTATCCCCAACACCTGATTGCATAACCGGAAGTTTTGGGAGTTTCATAGGTGGGAATTCAAGTAGCTCTTAGGATATCTTTCCGACAGATGTATGATATGAAATTGGGGTTCGACGTCTAGTGGTCCGCCTATTCACGGTCGATTTTACAGTGGTCTCATTGTGTCTTAAAGAGTCCTTGGCTATGCCAACTCGGGGACGCTTCGTATGTCATGTGCACTGCCTTGTACATGATGGTGCTGTACGATCGAGCCCGTGTAGGCCCCACCACGAAAACTTCGGACAAAATCTCTATCATACGTTTGTTCTGGCTTATTCCGCAAGCCAATCCTTTGTTTTTGTTTTTGAGTTGTGGTATTCGAGTTGCTTCGATGTCAAATGTTGATTCCATACCTTCCCCAAATGGTGTTCGCATACTCCGATGTGAATACTAATCCTTCTCGATAATCGAGATTGTTATGCCAATCTTGTTCTACCGGTGTGTCTCTCTTCAAGTGGATCCGATCACTTCAACATTCACAAGATCAATTATCAGTTCTTCTCAATGGTGTTTGTTTCATCCGTCCCCAAGTTGTCTTTGTTTTTCCCGCCCACCCACCCTTTTTCTTCAAGGATTAAGATTTCTTATTCAAGTATCCTTTTATTCATATGAAGTCTCTCCATTCTTTTTCGTCAATGTTCTTACCCGGTGATGCTCATGAAGATTTTAACGAAATTTCTAGTTCACCATTATTCATTCTTTTTCTTCTCCGGTGGATTCAAGTCAAGTTTTGTTGGTCATACCTTTTTCCTCGTTTCAATACCTTCTTATGCCAGTGCACCTCATAAGCTTCCATTTCTCGCTATTCAATTGTTCCGGAGTGTTCAAGATATCTCGAGTCTGTTATCTCATTCAAGTCTTTTAATTCAACCGGTGCAACCTCTCTTTTAAATCATTTCAACGGTGTTTCTTTTGAGTGGGCCCTAACCCACATGTCTTTTTCCAGGATCTTACCCGACTCTTCTTATTTCCCGGAGTTATCCTAAATTCTTGTCAAAGTTTGACGTAAGAATGAATTATCATCAGTCAAATGTCTTCTCCAAGATCTTCCAAATTATTTTCATCGTTGGTTTAACCTCTTCGTTTTGATTCTTCCAGAGTGTCTAAATAAATTCTTGGTGGTGTTTCTCGTCGTCATTCTCGGATTTTGAAGACCGAAGAAGGGTTTCTCTTTAATCTTGCTCCATTCTCTTCAAGATTCGTGATTCTAGCTTGTTGCCATCCTCCCATAATTGTTTGTTCGTGATAATTCTTTTCACCTGTCCGGAGCAATTCAAGATTCTTTCAGTTTGCTCATTCGGAGCCCATCATCTCAGAATTTATTCATTCTCAGCTTTCAGCTATGGTTCAAAAATCTTACCGGTCCTTCGTTCTAGTGATCTTCAATCAGCTCGTGATCTCTTTGCTCTCTTGTATCTAAATTCTCTCAAGCTTCTTCATTCATTTGCTAATTCTTACCCGGTGTTTCTTTATCTTTTCTTCGTTCATTTTCTATTCTTACGGTGGTTTGTTCAAGATTCCTCTTCTTACGTTATCATACTTCCGTTCTTTCAAATCCTACCGGTGGATCATCGAAGGCCTCTTCAAGTTTGCGCTATAGCTATCTTAATCTTTTCAACGAGAATAAGTAGTATGCCAAATCCGTTGATTGTCATCAATTTAATTGGTGAAGGATAAGCATAATGCAATTCTTATTCTTGTTTCATCGACTGAACTCAATTACCTATTCCGGAGGCTCATCAAATTCCTGATTTCAATTGTGCATCTTCTCTTTTTCCGGAGTTCTCATGAAGGTTCTACATGATGGTTCATCTATGATTTAATTCATTCTCGAAGTGTTCATCGAGATTCTTTTCCAAGAAGCTCAAGCTTTCTTCATATTGTAATCCAGAGTGCAATTTTTCTCCTGTATCGTTGGAGGTGGTATTATGTCATTCTTGATAATTTGAATTCATGTTTCATGATTCACATGTTGTCATGAACGAGATATTTTAAATCCATCAATCTCTTCATTGCTATTATCTTGAGTTATATTTCACCTAAAGCCTTCTCTAAGGTTTGTTGCTATTATGGTGCTTATAAATGATCCAACTTCTTCATATATCCTTTCCGGTGCGATATACTTTCTCACCAATTTGTTCATATCAATCCAATTCTTTTTCCGTGAGTGGCAGGTTGTCACCTCATAATTTGAGATGTATTCCATAAGACCATATCAAGCTTATTCTTTTAGTTGTTGGTTTTCCAACAACTCCATTCTAGCCTTTGTTGTAAGCGTGCTCTACCAAGCTATTGTTTTCTACTTCGTTCACTCCTTTCCATTCTGTCTTTTCTTCCGGAGGCATTTTGATGTGGCTCTCTTCTATTTTTTTTTCTTTTTGTTCTTGTCAAGATCAAGTTCTTTTCATCTTATCAAGTCTTGCATCCCTTCTTAACCGGAGTGTTGTTCGAATTTGTTCTTCCTTGTTCCTCTTTTCTAACAGAGTGTTTTCGACTATGTTCACCTTCGTTGTATTATTTTCTCGAATTTGTTCAACCTCTCAAGGTTCTTTGGTTTCACTCGTTTGTCAAAGAAGCAACTTAGTTTTACCTCTTCTCTTTCTCTTCCGTTTTCCCTCCGGTGCCATTCTAGATCTCGGGACGAGATCCTCTCGTAGTGGTGGAGTGTTGTAACGCCCCAAGACCGGAGCTTCAGTTACCTTCCAGGGTTTCCGGGTTTCGTCGTGTGTTTTGTTTGGTTCGTTGCATCATGTGCATTGCATCATGTCATCATGCCATCATCTCATAAATCTTTTGCAACTCAACTTAATAAACCGTATGGATCTTCGATCCATTTAAACCGAGGGAATTCACATGGTGAGTTCTCTTTATAACATATCATCCCAGTATTTAGGGACCTACTATAAATATTCCATTAGTTTGGAATTATCCGCAACCCACTTGCATGATAAATCTTTGACCTTTCCTTCTTCCGATTTCCGACTCTCAAAATTTGTCGATAATTCTTTTGTTCTTTTTCCAAGCTCCACCATAAAACTGAACATTTTTGGCCACACCAAACCTAGTCCCAATTCAAAACCATTTGAATTATATTCAAATGAATTTGAATTTAATTCCTGCAATCTTACCACTTCTATTTTTCTGTGGTCATGCTTATTTTTATGAGTCCAGGAAAATTATCCCCGTGCCCAGATTCCATCCCTAACTTCTCTTTCTTTTCTTTCTCTTTTTCTATTTTGTTTTTAAATGGAAAAAGAGATTTTAGAGAAAGAGAGAGAGGAGAGTAAACTAGCAGGCCCGCAGCCTTCCAAGGCCCAGCCGGTGCCCTCCCCACTGGGCCGACCTCCAGGCCCATCTAATCCTAACCCTAACGCCAGGTGAGGCCTCCCACTTGATCCCCTGGCCCGATCTCTCACGAATCCCTCTCCCTCCGCCGCCAGACCCATCTCCTCGATCCCCATCTTCCATCTCTCCCTCCTCTCGCTCTCCTCGCATCGCACCAGGGGAGGAGACCCGCAGCCCGATCCCCATCCCTCGACCTCACCACTCGGCGGCGACCAAAGTCAGGGCGCCACCCACCTCCCTCCGCCATCAAGCTCCAGCACCACGTCGACGCTCCGCCTCTTGCCGATTGGCCCCGCCCACCAGTGCGCCACGGCAAGCCCCGCCGCCATGTCCGGTCGCTGACGGCGACCACGACCAGTGCCTGCGCCTCCCTGATGCCGAAGCCTCGCCGCCAAGTCTCGCCTGCGCCCTCGGGACTCGCTGGACCCCTTCCTCTGCTCCAAGTCCGCCGGCCACAGGTGCCGCTGCCGGCTGCCGCCCCATCACCATGCGGTCCTCGTCCACCTCCTCGCCCATGCCTCCCCGTCGTTCTGCCTTCACGTGAACTGCTGCAGGAGCGCCAACGTCACCATGCCGCTGTTCCCGTCGCTCCACCTCCCGCAAGCCCGACCTCGCACTGCTGCTCCTCTGCTTCGTCCTCTGCCGCGACCATCTCCTCCCGGACGCCTTGCTGCTGTTGTTGCTGCAAGACCGCCACGGCGCCGCCATGGAGTCCCAGGTCCGAAGATGACCACGACCGTGCATCTCTCCTTGTACCACTTTGGAGTTCGAGACCATCAAGTACCCCGAAGCTCATCACCATGCACGACTACAACATCAAGGGAACCACTACCCTCGACTCAGGGACGCCAAGTACCTCTACGACCCGTGTATGACTGCATGATTTCACCAAGTACCCCTCGGATGCGCCAAGTTCGACTACATGGACCACCAAGTTTCTCTACCGATGACTCGAACGACTACGAAACTCCAAACGTGTACCACTACCGTCGACCCTCGAAGATCCCTTGGACATCAAGTTCCTTGTTAACCCCGAACACCTACGAAATGTGAACATCTACGAAGCGAGAGCGACTACTTCCACTACCGCCGTCGCGAGAACGCCTACTTCCCTCTACGAATGAGAGCCGTCCCCTTTGCACGCTCCGAAGGTATAACCCCGAGACGACGTCCGTGAACGAATGCTTGCGATGTTTGAGATGCTTGTGTTTGCACCGTGTCCGAATTGTCACTGGTTTCCATGCCACTAACCCGTGGGAACCCGGTAGTCGGGAGCACCCCACCATCTCTAGCATGTTTTGCACATCCGCACGCTTCCTTTTGCACCGGTATCTCCATGAGCTACCGGAACCGATATGTTGCCGTGGCATCATTTTCGGATTCGTTGCAGTGGCACCCCTTTCTTCCACCACGGTGACAAATGCTTCATAACATGCTCATGTCAACATTTTCATAAAATTGCTTAAAACTTGCATAAAACTTGTTCATGTCATCCGCATCATGATAACAACAATTAAATGTTTAAATTGTTGTTGCACCAAATTGATAAATGCATATGGGGATTTACCGGATTTGTTGTTGGTTATATCCGGCCTCATTTAAATTGTTAGATGGTATAGTTTTGTTATGCTAACGAGAGAGAACTAAATAAGTCATGTGGTGTTCCGTCAATATGCAACTCGTTGCATATTGAGCTCCACTTAATTTGTAGAATTTGCTTGTGCATTTTGCCATGCCATGCTTCATTAAACCGGACATGCATCATACTTGATTGTGCATCATGCCATGCTTATGTGGTGGTTGTTTACTATGTTGTTTGCTTCTTTTCCGGTGTTTGCTTCTTCGGGTTGGTTCGATCGCGTTTGTGAGGACCCGTTCAGTCTACGTCCGTTTGTCTTCTTCATGGACTCGTTCTTCTTCCTTGCGGGATTTCAGGCAAGATGATCATACCCTCGAAATCACTACTATCTTTGCTTTGCTAGATGCTCGCTCTTTTGCTATGCCAATGCTATGATGCCTACCACTTGCTTTCAGCCTCCCAAATTGCCATGTCAAACCTCTAACCCACCATGTCCTAGCAAACCGTTGATTGGCTATGTTACCGCTTTGCTCAGCCCCTCTTATAGCGTTGTTAGTTGCAGGTGAAGATTGAAGTTTGTTCCTTGTTGGAACATGGAGATTTGTTCCTTGTTGGAACATATTGGGATATCACAATATCTCTTATTTAATTAATGCATCTATATACTTGGTAAAGGGTGGAAGGCTCGGCCTTATGCCTGGTGTTTTGTTCCACTCTTGCCGCCCTAGTTTCGTCATATCGGTGTTATGTTCCCGGATTTTGCGTTCCTTACGCGGTTGGGTTATAATGGGAACCCCTTGACAGTTCGCTTTGAATAAAACTCCTCCAGCAAGGCCCAACCTTGGTTTTACCATTTGCCACCTAGCCTTTTCCCTTGGGGTTTCGCATCCCAAGGTCATCTTTATTTTAAACCCCGGGCCAGTGCTCCTCTGAGTGTTGGTCCAAAACTAGAGCCCCTTGCAGCGCCACCTCGGGGAAACTTGAGGGCTGGTTTTAGTTGTACGGATCTTATCCGGTGTGCCCTGAGAACGAGATATGTGCAGCTCCTATCGGATGTCGGCGCATCGGGCGGTCTTGCTGGACTTGTTTTACCATTGTCGAGGATGTCTTGTAACCGGGATGCCGAGTCTGATCGGATTGTCTTGGGAGAAGGAATATCCTTCGTTGACCGTGAGAGCTTGTGATGGGCTAAGTTGGGACACCCCTGCAGGGATTTGAACTTTCGAAAGTCGTGCCTGCGGTTATGGGCAGATGGGAATTTGTTAATGTCCGGTTGTAGAAAACCTGAAGTTGACCTTAATTAAAATACATCAACCGCGTGTGTAACCGTGATGGTCTCTTTCCGGCGGAGTCCGGGAAGTGAACACGGTGTTGGAGTTATGCTTGACGTAGGTTGTTCTAGGATCACTTCTTGATCATATGTTTACCGTGCTTTGCCTTCTCTTCTCGCTCTCATTTGCGTATGTTAGCCACCATATATGCTAGTCGCTTGCTGCAGCTCCACCTCATACCTTTACCTTACCCATAAGCTTAAATAGTCTTGATCGCGAGGGTGCGAGATTGCTGAGTCCCCGTGGCTCACAGATACTTCCAAAACCAGCTTGCAGGTGCCGATGAGTCCGTGCAGATGACGCAACCAAGCTCAGGAGGAGCTCGATGAAGATCTTGTCCTTTGTGTTGTTTCGTTCTAGTCGATCAGTAGTGGAGCCCAGTTGGGGTCGATCGGGGACCTTTGTCGCATTTGGGGTTCTTCTTTTATTTTGCTCCGTAGTCGGGCCCTTGATTGTAACTGGTTGATGTTGAATGCTTTATTCATGTATTGTGTGAAGTGGCGATTGTAAGCCAACTATGTATCTTTTCCCTTTATTGTATTACTTGGGTTGTGTGAAGATTACCTCACTTGCGACATTGCTTTCAATGCGGTTATGCCTCTAAGTCGTGCTTCGACACGTGGGAGATATAGCTGCATCGAGGGCGTTACACGGACCTCCTCTTCTGTGTCTTCCGCCTCATTAGTGGCTCCTTCAAGATGGGTGGCGGGTGGGTCAAAAAAATCGACTTGTTCCAGCATCTGCAATATCCGTTTTGAGATCAAGATCGCGAGATCCGACGTCTACTCCTCTTGGATCTAGCAAGATGCCAAACCCGAGAAGATCAGCTCTCCACGTCAATCTGTGGTATACTCCATGTTGTCGAATCTTAAGATCCCTCTTGAAGTGAAGGTCTCGACCTGGCCGAGATGGCCAGCCGAGTCAGCGGAGAAAGTGGTGAAGCTCTGCCCTAGTATGAAGATTGTGTTGTATCTGATCTGAGTGTTCATCCGAACTCCCATCACGTCGCAACGTTCACCTAGCAGGACCTGCATGGGTGACCATTGTCGAAGCTAAATCTGACAGATTCCTCACTAGGGCATCCTTAGCCAAGCTACTTGGCAAGATGGTAATAGAGGCAAAAGTTTTTACCCAGGTTCGGCCTTACTTGATGGAGATAATACCCCACATTCCGCTCTTTAATTTTTTTGCGTTGGGGTGTATACTACGACGAGCCTGCCCCTGGCTTATATAGCATAACGGGGTCCTAGGGTTTACACAACTAGGTCAGCTACGTCTAGAGGAGGTAGAACTCTCCACGACTCCGCCTTCTTGCCTTGTACGCCAAGCCTTCTGGAGTCACCATGTATATCGGCATGGGCCGCCCAAAGTGGCTTAGGACGGAACCGCTAAGGGGTCCAAAGGCCCACCAAGCCAGGTCGGGAACCGCTGTCACAAGAGGCCCCTTAGCCGGGACACCGTCAAAATAAAAAAAACCAAAGTGTTTTCTACAACGAAAAAGGAAGTTGAGTAATTGGCACTTAAATTGAAAGATGAATAAAACTCTTGAAAAATCTGTTTTCCGTTAGGTGCCCTATTCACTCGGACGGAGGGAGAATTCAACAAAAATCCATCTCTGCACCTGAGCTCACCTGCACCCGCGCTGGCGAAAAAAATCAAAACAAATACTAGAAAAAAAATCAAATAATTCCATTTTTTTGTGCGGTAGATAATTTGACGCATGAGGTCCACTCCAATTTTCAAGTCATTTGGACATCTGAGGAGCTCTTAGCAAAAAAGATAAATTAGGGGCCTGTAAAAATGTTTACTGTTCATGTACTGTTTTGACCCGATTTGTCTTTTTTGCTGAGAACTGCTCAGAATTCCAAATGACTTGAAATTTGTAGCAGGCCTCACGCATCAAATTTTCTACCGCACAAAAAAAAACTGAAATTTTTTGAGGTTGTTTTGAATTTTTTACGAATTATTTTCTAACCGGGTGCAGATGAGCCTGGGCACCGAAACACCCTACGCAGAATTCAGGCCCATCAATGGTTCATTTTGCTGCAAAGCATCATTGAAGATTGGCAACCTACAACTGGTCGATCTGGACAGATGAGACTATTCTTTTAATTCCTCCGTCTACTGATCTGTAAAGATGTACAAGCCCTCAAGAGGACTCGCGTTTTGTTGAAAAAGCTCTGGAAATCAGGCACCATGGTTAGGCGCAAAGTCTGTTTCTGGCCACCGTCAACACAAGGAGTCCGCCCTATGTTTTCAATTGTTTGTGCTGGGCGTTGGGTGTGCTGCAAAATGCACCGGTTTCTTGTCGGTTTCAGGAATGGAATCGGTGCGGATAAGCTCCTTGATGTGAAGCAAAAGAGAATCGAATCGCGTGAGAACGACTGGAGGAACAAAGCCGTGCCTGGCGTACCGGCTGCCGGTCATCCAAAACAGTGCGTCGGCGATGGCGCCGTGGCTGCTGCCGAGCGAACACAACACAACACACACGGTGCACCGGAGCAAGGTTGTATGTCGCTGAAAGTTCATCATCCATTCTTTTCCCCTCACTTGATCACCTTGGTTTGCTACACACAAGTCACAACCCAAAGACGACACCCCAGCCGGCGATGGATGCCCGCATTCCTCTGTCCATTTTCCGCTACACGCACTGACTTACACGCACATACAGACACAACACATACAGGTTCCTCACAATTCTTATTCTGCTCTACGGAGTCCTTAGGCGAGAGCCCCCTAGTTACGCCTATGCGAAAATTTGGTAAATGCCGAGCTGGGCTGGGACCTTCGGGCCGGCGCGATCGGCCTTCGCCATGCTCAGGCCGACCGGCGCGCGGCGCGGTCAGTGACCGCCGCCGCTGACGGCCCGGAACTGGCGCCTGGAGATCTTGGGCAGCAGGAATATGCCGACGATGCCGCCGATGAGCGCGAAGGCGGACGCCACGCCGAACGCCGGGATGTTGCCCTTGCCGAACAGCTCGTCCCACGGCCCCGCCCCCACCGCGATGATCACCTGGGGTATCACGATGGCGATGTTCAGCACGCCCGTGCACAGCCCTGCACCGTCCAAACAAACCCTCAGTTAGCTACCCGTCAACACCGGAGCAAAATAAATCTCAAGTGGCCAACACTGAATGAAGAATAAAGCTCAGGAGCATCCGCCCGCACACACCTTGGCCACCGCCTCTGTTCGCCGCCAGCTGCGCCGTCACCGCGAAAGGGACACTGTACAGAATCTGCAGCGGTGCAACAGGAACCCCCACTCGTCAGAAATGATAGAAAAAAGGAGGTAGCAAAATCAAGTGGCGGAAGGGAAGCTGATGCTGATGCTTACGGCGAGAGGGATTCCGAGGAAGGCGAAGAGGGCGAGGGAGACGATCTTGATCTCCTTGCTGGCGGTGATGGCGTGCTGGATGTACCCATGCAGGTCCTGAGTGGCCCACCAGCTTATGATGCAAATGGCGGCCATGGAGAGGCAGACGAGGAAGTTGCTTGACACCCACACCACCCGCGGGCCTAGCCTCTTGCACAGCGGCTCGATCAGGAACGAGCTGAACCCCAGGACGACCTGCATGCATGCACGCGCAACTGTCAGTGCTCCAAGTTTCTTCTATCACAGCTCCGCTCCTGGAGCAGACAGAATGATGATGGAGGAAGTAGTGAATCTTGATTACCGAGTTGAGTAGCAGGCCGAACGCCCCGGCCCTGACACCTGCCTGGAACGCGTTGGCCTCGTCGGGGGTTCCCTTGGGGTCACCGTGGTAGATCTCACGACCCATCCAGTCGGTGTCGTACAGGATGAAGGGGAACCAGGACAGCTGCAGGCACAAACATGTACAGGCCGGGTCAGCAACAATACTGAATACAGTGAGAGAAGCCCTGGCATGTGTGAAGCACGTACCCAGGTGAGGCCGGTGACGAGGAGCACTGACGGCATTCCAGGAGGCAAGTTCTTGAAGCCTTTGAAGACGGCGAGCGGCCCGGTGGGCTCGACTTCAACCTGGCCATTGGCCTTTGTTGGGAGGGGCGCAATCGCCTTGTACGGTATCTCCTTGGCGAAGATCACGGTTATCACCAAACAGAAGGCCAGGAACAGCTGAAAACACACATTCACACCGAAAAAAAGGACTAAGTTTCAACAATGGTGCACAGAAATGGTCATACATAGCAGGAGGATTTATCGATCCAAGTTTGCTCATTCTCAAGTTTATTTATGACGTGCTCGCATATTGGATGTAATAACGTTTTATATTATTGGACGGAGGGAAGGAGTAGTAATAAACACTAGGGAGCGACTTACCACTGCCACCAGAAATGCGCCTTTCAGATTTGCGCAGGCTTCACAGCAAGCCCTTGTCCGGAGGAACGGAAACCACCTATGAAATTAGCCAAGCGAAAAATGCAACTTGTCAGTATATTAACTACTAGTATTTACTTATGTGTGGAGCAGAACAGAAGAGAAGGGTTGGCTTACTTGTGCCAGTTATTTGTGGAACCAGATGAGTATCCTAGGATATTTCCCAGTGCCATCCAAGAACAGAAGATTGAATTTGCTGCACTGGGTCCATGCTGGGCTGTTGAACAGAAAGAAAAAGGAGTTCAGACCTCAGATACCATTTGATTGTTCGGCATAACAGGCAGGCGCTAGTTTAACAATTATATTTGCCTGAGCCAACTAGCATAACTGAACTGTCATGAAAAATTACCTGATAAATCAGCCATCAGAGCACGCGCTGGTCCCTGTAAGTTCCATGGCAAAATCAAGTGAGATTAGTCATGGCGTTTTGGTTTGGGCGAAATTCTTGAACATGATCTGAAAGCACTTACTTGCACTGTGTTGTTGGAGAAGTCAAGGAGCCAGAATCCAAGAACATACACAATTGCAGCGTGCCAACGAGGCCCATGATAGAGACTGTAGTTATCACGTCAAAATGTCAGACCAGTTTGCAATGCTCAGTTGCTATGGAAAATGCAAAGCCAAGCCCAGGCAACGAGCACATCACCTGCACTCTTCCTTGCTGTCACCCAGAGCAGCTCCAATGTCAGCCGAGAAGCCGACGACCACGACCTGCGTAAGGCAGAGTAAATGTAACTTTTATTATGGAAAAAATAGAAAAACTTATGAACCCTAAGAAGATAACCAAGGAACGGTGCTACTCACAGCAATGCAGATGAGGATACATCCTGTCAGAATGAACGGTCTGCGTCTTCCCCATCTTGAAGTGCACTTGTCACTGTAGAGCCCAACGCATGGTTGAACCTGCAGGTCAGAGGATGCACACTGATTAAGTACCAAGGCTACTCGAAGAAATAACAGTTATAATTTGTTGATGTAGCTACAGAATCTGATAACTGCTAACTGCAGTTTTTTCTGCACAGAGTGCTTCAGAGATGATTTACAGTTCAGTACGAATTAGGTATAAAAGTATATAGCACCAGTACTATGATGAAATGGAATCTTATGCTAGTTATCACATTTGCAGGGCATATTTCATCACAAGAGCTATGTTGAGGTTGGTACTCACCACTAATCCAGCAATAGGGCCGCAGAGCCACATGAATGAAGTCAGAGCATGCGAAAGTCCCAGAGTCTGCACAAATATTGCAAAGTTCACATAGTCAGTGGACAGTAACAGGTAGTAGCATTTGCAGTATCAGCAACTCTAATTTCCATCAGTTTCTTGGCACAAAAAGCAAACAACAACACCAGCAAGTTGTTAATGAATTTTACAGTACTTCTTTGGTATGAAAACTGAAGCACAAAGACTGACGACCATAGTGACAGTTTTGTTCCCCTGATCCATACACCGCATATAGAAGATTTTGCACAGTTCAGATATGAAAACTGAAGCTCGAACAGCCCCTGTACCCTCAGCTAATCAACCACACATGTCCTTATTTACCCAAGCAACCCCTCTGCTGCAACTGTGCCACAGAGGACACATCTGGACTGGACTGTGAGTTCCTCTCCAGTTTGACCGCTCACATGTGTGCAGGAATAACACTCCATATGGCCAGGCAAGTCCACTTGCCAAGCTGTATATTTATACGTATTGACCATGATGTATGCATGCATGCATGCATCCACCTACCCATCTTGATGGCACTTGGCTCGAGAAGGCTAACGTGACCAGGATGAAATTGTTGTATGTATCCAGAAATATATAGCTCACGGGATACACCTAGCTAGCAACAACAGTGTATGTGTGTGTGTGTGTGTGTGCATGGACCATACTGATCAATCAAGTACACTTCGTTCTACGTACGGATACACTCATAGTACTCGTACAAATACACATAGCTTCTACTGGTACTCCTTCTCAGGGCTGAACTGAAACAAAGACCGTACTAATTCCTCGTCTTTGTTTATGGCAACCTTGAGGCGCCGACGAGCGGTCAATTAGGCTCGAGATTTCCCTATCAGGCCATGCAGTTTCCCCCCAGAAATTAAGGCGCACGGCGGACCGACCATTGACCACCGTCCGCGTACTTTAGCGAGGCACCATCATATGTACATATCCCGTTCGATCCCCAGCATGTAAGGAGTGCTATTGAATGACAGCAACGCGTGTGCTTCAGCAGAAGAAGAGCATGTAGCATGATGTTGCCAGGTTAATTACTCTACTCATTAGTGTTTTCTGATATGATATTAATCATTTAGGAGTAATAGCTATTATGTATTAAAGGAGTACAATTCATCAGACAAAGGTGATGGTGTATATCTTGTCCTCAAGTGCACGGCATGGCTTGGGAGTTTGACTTCTATATGTCTGTGGATTGAAGTTGGTGTGCGGAAAGGTTTTAGGCTTTTTGCACACACAGAAAATTGAGGCTTTTTGCCAACATCGACGAAAACCATTTGGGTGATGACACTAGATGGCTAGCCTTGACACGAGAAGATGGGTCGAGAAGCTGCACATCCTACATGACCACACCATCATATATACGAGCGAACAACATATCGTCATCGAATAGATATATCTTTTGATCTCGAAGGATACGAAAATAGATAGACTTCTAGCCACGGCCACACGTGTACTTACTAATACGCTGCCAAAAAGCTGTTGGAAAAAGAACAAAACCAGTGCCAAGAAACGAACAAGCTTCACATCTCGGTCAAACCTCACGCTTCTCTGAATAGAAACTGCTGTGTTGAGCTTGAATCTACCGTTTCAAAAAAGAAAAGAAAAATGAAAGCTGCACAAACTTCAGAAATGATAAGCATGGAGAATAAAGGTTCACAGATGGAAATAGGAGCTGGCACAGAAAATTATGAACTCGCCATCTCTTAAAATTTTGCAGGCATGTTTTAGGTTTCTCTTGAGACCTCTGCAGGTTTATTTAGAAAGCAAAACACTAAAACTATGGATCGAATAGCTTTTTCGTCCCCGAGGCGCGCATGCACGGCCGGGACGACGACGCAGCGCATGCGCGCACACTGGCATGGACATGGCCTCACGGCGCGCGCGTGAACTCAGCTGTACCCGGGTTGCATGTACGTGTGGTATACCTGGACGTAGGGGGTGAGCAGGGAGAGCTGGAGCGCCCATCCGTACTGCACGCCGCCGGCGACCATGCCGGCGAGGATGAGCCTGCCGAGGCTGATGTCCACGGCGGGGGCGTCCGCCCCGCCGGCGCCGGCGCCGCCTCCGCCGACCCCCACCGAGAGCTCCACCTCGCCGTTGCCGCCGCCGCGCGCCATCGTCGCAGGGGGGCCGCCCGGACGATCACCGCCCCGTTCGTTCGCCTATCAACTCTACGGCGCGTCGGATCAACGCCGGGGAGGAGGGAGGACGTCGATCGGATCAACGCCGGGGAAGAAGGGGCTGACGGGAGGAGGAAGAGGAGGAGACGAGAGCGGAAAGCGCGAGTGAGAGAGAGAGAGAGGGGTGGTGTGGTGTGAGGGAAGGAGCGTGGAGTGAGGAGGGGTGGTGGTGTGGGAGCGATAGAGGGGGGAGGGGCGGGGCATTTAAAGGCCGTCTGTCTGTGTGTGCCGGTCGGAGTGCGACGCAGGCCGCGCTGGTTAACCAGGATGCGGCCTCCCGTCCGTCCGTCCGTGCTATCCATCACCCTGCCCCGGCCGGCCCTGGCGCACTTGTGTAGTATGGTACTAGGTTCTAAAGTAAAATTGATTGTTGCTATGCTATGTTTTTAATGAGGCCATATCCTGATCTTTATCTATCCCTGTACACTTTTCTTGATAAGATTTATCTATCCGTGAAGATGCACACTTGGTTTATCTATTGTAGTGCACCTTTTCCTGATAAGATTATCTATTTATTACACTTGGTTGGGGTTTTGGGGCATCTATTTGATGTTTCTATTTCCTTTCTACCAAAGTCGGTTTTTTTTACCATCGAATCATGATCCAACGGTGAAGGACTTAAGTCATTTTTTTCTCGGTTTGTGTCTCTCCACTCGAATTCCCCGATCCGTACCCAGTGCGCCACAGGTCCGCACGAGACAAATGTGAGAACCATCGTCATTTGAACTCTGCCCATTACACACCCATGTTTCCCGTGGATGAACACTGCCACGCCGTGTTGTTGCCTCATCTGAACAATCGGTTGGCCAATCTCATTGCCCAACCTATCCCCCCATTCCGGAGAGCAGAAGGAATTACAGTTCTTTTCTTCGTCTCTGCAGGTAACACATGTCATAACCCGCTCCCATTGGCGATTCCTCGAGCCAGCGTGTATGGAAGGATACGCTCGACTTATCTCTAATAACACCGGTAAGACCATTTTGTCCAGCACTCCTAACCCTAACTATAAAAAAACTAACTACAGTCAATGTGTTCGTCTCCATGGCTCTTTTCCTCGGGCTTCGGCGATCTCGCTACTGTAGGGTACGATAGATAACGAAAGCATGAAAAATGATATTCTTTTTTTTTACTTTTCTTTTATGGAAAAGGAGATTCGGTGACAAAATTCAACCGATGTTGTGCACATACGCCCACGCCCATCATCGTGCATACACACCCCACCCACATCCAAGCATGACCACAAGCGTCAATTGAAGACTATACCCAACCATTTTCACTCAAATAGTACCACAACTCTGTTTATGCTTTCCCTATAAAAACAAATAACCTCTGCTCATGTGCCATCGCTGTGTTGCTATACTCCGCTTACGTCCAAATGGTAAACGGAGGTTTCCAACGTGGTCCATCGCACACGACCGTGACAACACCCAGTTTATGTTTGTCCAATTGCCCCGAGAATTTTCCCACATTTCCTAATGCAAACGCTTAGATTCCACCATACTCGACAAAACTACAAGCCATCAATCTTCACCGCCTATGCGAGTTAGGAGGACAGTGGTATCCTCAGCTCGCATTTATCCTGAATTTATTTCAGGATTTCCGGCGATGCATGTTCAATGGGAGAATACGTTTCCACCGACTATGATATATCGACAATGACTTCGTAAAATCTCAAGATTATATATCAGCTCATTTTTTCAAGGGATGCGTGTATCGCGTATACATGAGCTCTCCACCGTCCATGGCGCCGTTATGTACGTTACTCCTACTCCACCGTGCTGTCAAAAAAAGAAACGTGCGTTACTCCAACGCGCGTCTCCGGGCCGGTGCGAGGGGGGGCTGCGTCGTCTCGTCGGCGTCCATCGACCGACCGGGGCGGTTGGCGACGAGCGGTCGCGTGATCCCCGCGACCGAGGCGCGTCGCGTCGGCCGTGCTCCCGCGGTGACGCGCGGGGCGCACCGCTACGTGGCGGCGTGGGTGGGTGGGAGACGACCGGGGTACACGAGACACGTCCGTCCGTCCGTCGTCAAAGGCGACCGACGCCGCGCGGATGCGGGGCAGTTGTACTAATCAGAGGGGCCGGTCGCCATTAGTGCCTGCTAATCTTGGGCTTTCCCTTCTCAACCGATTTTTGGCCGGCGAGTGACGTCTCCGGACCGTGGGCGGCGTACCTACGTGCCCGCGCGCCTCGCACCTTCGGTCGGTTGGCAGCAGGCGCACCGCACACATGAACGTATTTCGATGAATGTAGCACATATAATTACTTTTTTTATAGCTGATATAATTACTCTCTTGAACATATTACAGACGCAAGCGCTCATATATACGCGCATACACTCCCTATGACGCCTTGTAATCGGCGGAAACGTTTTCTTCCGTTGAATGCGTGTCACCGCGAACCAACCTGTGATTGAGATGGTTAGGCGGACAGTGGTATCCCCAACCCACCAGGGTTCAAATCCTGGTGCTCGCATTATTTCTGGATTTATTTCAGGATTTCCGGCGATGCGCTTTCAGTGGGAGGAGACGTTCCCGTCAACGACGAGACGCCTACGTTGACTTCGTAAATCTCAAGATGAGTGTGTGCGTTCATAGGGATGAGTGTATGCGCGTGTATATGAGCGCTTGTGTCTGTACAAGTTAGTTCGCAATATATATTTACTCTTTTCATCGTTGTAATCTCATGATAATAACATGTCTTGGGAACTTTTGTACAAATATTGCGCCTCAACCACAGCACTGCCAATAGGTCGTGCTGTACTGCTGTATGCGCCATGATGTGGTCCGGTACAACGTACGTGTGCGTGTCGTGCGCGCCCTGCACGCATGCAGAGTGACACTTGTGTTGCCAGCCATGTGCGTTGCGCAATGTTCATGCATCTCTAAAGTATACACATCCATCATAATTGAGATTTGCTTTTTGTAAGTAGGACGACGCGCGCGATCTTGAGAAATATATGGACATTAGTAGAAAATATATTCATATCTGGACGGGCATATATGGGGTCGGCAACCAGTTCCCACTTTATTCGCTCTAAGCACCGATCATTGACGCCACTGATTAATTCGTCGAGATACACGGATATATTTCCAGGATATGATCGCCCGATCGTCCGTTGCGCCGGGTCAGCTAGCTGCATGCTAAAATCCAATTCGGCGCAGCCCGGCACCGATCAAGACTCACGAGCCAGCGAACAAAAGCCAACATAAATACGTGATGATGCGATGAGATCACGATCGACGGTGCGCATATCGGGCAGGGAGGAGTAGACGGTACGTTTTTGCCTCTCTCTCTTTCTCTTTTGGAGATTCACTTCTCGGGCGGTCGGTCTCAGCGGCCCGGCTTTTGTTCGCTTGCCCGTAGAATTACATCCGGGTTGATATATGCAGTGCCCCATGTGTCGCCCACGCGTCGACCCGTCGTCCAGAACGAAAACGATCGAGATGCACCGGCCGCACCGGCACCGGCTGCATGTCACCGGCCACATGTACGTGGATCGCTTCGCTTGGGTCTTTCGTTGAGAGCCACATCGGTGCTGAAAGATCGCCTATTCTGGTCGATCCCACACAGAGTTGATAAGTTCCAGTTTAATGCTTGAAATGCCCCTCTCGGCTAGAACCGCGTATAGCAGACGCATGATGCGCCGATTCGTAGTACGTGCATATGCCATCGACCACTTGGACGTGGATCGCCGGGCTTGGGCCTCAGGAGCTACTTTTCAATGCCAAAAAATGAATTCTTGTAGAGAAAAATGGTAGTTTGGACCCTAGTATCTTTAATAGAAATTGCAGTGGGAGGCCTCTCTTTTTCTAACAAATAAATAGAAATGAATTCTTGGTTTGACACAACTTTTTGATGAAATGGTATCCACGGCTAGCATATAGTATCACAGTATGCGGCTTCACTTTTTTTTTGCGGGTAAGTATGCGGCTTCATTTCGTCCACGCCTTTCCCGCGAGAGGCCGGGCGAAACCTAGCGCCACGAGCGCCTAAGACCTCCCATTTGCTCCTCCCCCTTGGGGTCTCCTCTCATGGTGGGCCATCAGGCAGCTCTCACGCGAGGATGCCAGGCTTGACGCGGGGCTTGGCAGCAGGCTGGCGTGCGGTGGTGCGACTGCTAGATGGAGAGGATCTCCACTCGTCCTCTCATCGCGGTGCAGCGGAGATCTCCTTTCCTCCTCTCATGGTGGGTCGTGGTGCGGCTCACTCGCGAGGCGGGGCTTGGTGGCGGGCTAGCGTGAAGTGGTGTGGCGGCTCCGCGTTGGCTGCATGGAAAAGAGGGCAGGTGCGCAGGTCTGCTCTCCATGATGGCTTGGCCGGCTCCATATTTGACTGTTGAGTGTGGGTTGTATGGGTTGTTGGGTGCAAGCGGCGTCGGCCGACGACTTCTGCTTCTGTTGCATGGTGGACAGTGGCTGCGGGCGGTGCTCAGTTGTGGCCCTGATGCCGACGGACAATGGATGTCGGGGCTCCGCCTTTCTCTAGGAGTGTACGAGTCGTGGGGAGACAGCGAGATGGTGGCACTCATGTGTGCAAGCTCAAAGGTGGTTGCGGCCGCACTGTCGAGGTTGCCCGGTGATCGGAGATACCGGTTCCTCCCCATTGAGAACTGGTGGGTCCATCTCTAACGGGGTGCTATTTATGGCTTCCTACGGAGGTGCTGCTAGCGGGTGGTTGGCATCATATGAAGGAAATATGCCCTAGAGGAAATAATAAAGTTGTTATTTATATTTCCTTATATCATGATAAATGTTTATTATTCATGCTAGAATTGTATTAACCGGAAACTTAGTACATTTGTGAATACATAGACAAACATAGTGTCCCTAGTATGCCTCTACTTGACTAGCTTGTTAATCAAAGATGATTAAGTTTCCTAACCATAGACATGTGTTGTCATTTTATGAACGGGATCACATCATTACAGAATGTTGTGATGGACATGAACCATCCGTTAGCTTGGCATAAATGATCGTTTAGTTTTATTGCTATTGCTTTCATCATGGCTTATACATGTTCCTCTGACTATGAGATTATGCAACTCCCGAATACAGGGGGAACACCTTATGTGCTATCAAACGTCACAACATAACTGGGTGATTATAAAGATGCTTTTCATGTGTCTCCGATGGTGTTTGTTGAGTTGGCATAGATCGAGATTAGGATTTGTCACTCCATGTATTGGAGAGGTATCTCTGGCCTCTCTCGGTAATGCTCATCACTATAAGCCTTGCAAGCAATGTGACTAATGAGTTAGTTGTGGGATGATGCATTACGGAACGAGTAAAGAGACTTGCCGGTAACGAGATTGAACTAGGTATGATAATACCGACGATCGAATCTCGGGCAAGTAACATACCGATGACAAAGGGGAACAACGTATGTTGTTATGCAGTTTGACTGATAAAGATCTTTGTAGAATATGTAGGAGCCAATATGAGCATCCAGGTTCCGCTATTGGTTGTTGATCGGAGATGTGTCTCGGTCATGTCTACATAGTTCTCGAACCCGTAGGGTCCGCACGCTTAACGTTCGATGACGATTTGCATTATGAGTTATGTGATTTGATGTACCGAAGTTTGTCTGGAGTCCCGGATAAGATCACGGACATGACGAGGAGTATTGAAATGGTCGAGAGGTAAAGATTCATATATAGGAAGGCTATATTCTGACACTGAAAGTGTTCCGGGTGATACCGGATCACCGGAAGGGGTTCCGCGCAAACCCCGGCAAAGATATGGGCTTAATGGGCCAAGTAAGGGAACACACCAGCCCACAAGGGGTTGTTGCGCCCCCTATAGGACCAGCCATGTGGGAAGAAAGAAAAAGGAGAGGAGGAAAAGGAAAGTATGAAGTAGGACTCCTACTTCCTTCCCCTCCCCCCTCCTTCCTTTCCCCCTTGTCCAAATATGGTAAGGGGAGAGGCGAATTGGACTAGGGGCCCAAGTAGGATTCCTCCTACTTGGGTGGCCCTAGGCTGCCTCCCTCCCTCTCCCACCTTTATATGCGTGGGGAGAGCACCCCTAGAACACACATCAATTGTTCCTAGCCGTGTGCGGCGCCCCCCCTCCACAGTTAACACCTCGGTCATATCGTCGTAGTGCTTAGGCGAAGCCCTGCGCCCGTAACATCATCATCACCGTCACCACGCCGTCGTGCTGACGAATCTCTCCCTCGGCCTCAACTGGATCAAGAGTTCGAGGGACGTCACCGAGCTGAACGTGTGCAGATCGCGGAGGTGTCGTTGATACGTCCATTTTGCATCATGCTTTTATATCGATATTTATTGTATTATGGGTTGTTATTACACATTATGTCACAATACTTATGCCTATTCTCTCTTATTTTACAAGGTTTACATAAAGAGGGAGAATGCCGGTAGCTGGGATTCTGGGCTGGAAAAGGAGCAAATATTAGAGACCTATTCTGCACAGCTTCAAAAGTCCTGAAACTTCACGAAAGCTATTTCCAGAATATATAAAAAATACTGAGCGCAAGAAGTTCCAGAGGGGGGCCACACCCTGGCCACGAGGGTGGGGGGCGCGCCCTACCCCCCTGGGCGCGCCCCCTGCCTCGTGGGCCCCTTGGTGGCCCTCCGATGCCCATCTTCTACTATATGGAGTCTTTCGTCGAGGAAAAAATCATAAGCAAGCTTTCGAGATGAGACTCTGCCGCCACGAGGCGGAACCTTGGCGGAACCAATCTAGGGCTCTGGCGAGCTGTTCTGCCGGGGAAACTTCCCTCCGGGAGGGGGAAATCATCACCATCATCACCACCAACGATCCTCTCATCGGGAGGGGGTCAATCTCCATCAACATCTTCACCAGCACCATCTTATCTCAAGCCCTAGTTCATCTCTTGTATCCAATCTTTGTATCCTAACCTCAGATTGGTACCTATGGGTTGCTAGTAGTGTTGATTACTCCTTGTAGTTGATGCTAGTTGGTTTACTTGGTGGGAGATTATATGTTCAGATCTATTATGCATATTAATACTCCTCTGATTATGAACATGAATATGCCTTGTGAGTAGTTACGTTTGTTCTTGAGGACATGGGAGAAGTCTTGCTATTAGTAGTCATGTGAATTTTGTATTCGTTTGATATTTTGATGAGATGTATGTTGTCATCCCTCTAGTGATGTCATGTGAAGGTCGACTACATGACACTTCACCATTGTTTGGGCCTAGAGGGAGGCATTGGGAAGTAATAAGTACTCCCTCCGTCCCGAAAAACATGTCGCACGGGGGTTCAAATTTGAACTACCACATTTTTTACAAAAACACCCTCCTGCAACTTTGAATTCTCTCAAAGCAACCCGCACGCAGGCCCAGGTCGCGGGAAGATCCTGCCGCCGGCCGGGCTCCAGGCCGGTGGAGCTCTTGCCGCTGCTGCCGGTGGAGCTCTTGCGGCTGCTGCATCTTATCCTGCAGATTCTCCCCTGCTGCTGGCCGCTGCTTCCGCACAAGAGTTGCCCCCACTCCAAAAATGAGCCCGTCTCCTCCCCCTCCGGCAGCGGCGTCCGCACAGGGGCTCGGCGCCGTCGCACCTCCTCAGTCCTTCCCGAGCATACCAGGAGCTCCGCCTCGCCGATACCTACGCCCTCCTTGAGCCACGCTTGCTGGGAAGCCGCTGATCGACGGAATCGATCCCGTCTCCTCCCACTCCGGCCGCCGATTCCGCACACTAGCTCAGCGTCGTCGCTCCTCCTCTAGTTTCCCCGAGCGGCTCAACAGCTTCAGGGTGATCATCTGGTCCTCCAGGTCACTTTTCTCCTGTCGATTGGTTGCTGGTTCGCCTGGCCGTGGTGGTCTGCCGCTTGCTGCCATTGGAGCTCGTCAGTAAGCTCCTCCAGTGACCAAAAACCGGCGTCGCTGCCATTGGAGTATCACCCACGCTCGGGTGCGTGTACGCTCGCCCACGCTGCATGCTTGCTGGTGGAGCTCGTGCTCGTGCTGACCTGCTGTTCTTCGCTGCTGATCTTCTCTGAAGAAGGTACAGTACAATCTCTGGTCTTCTGCTGTTCTTCCCCTGTCGATTGATCTGTAGCGACTGTTGTTGTTGTAATCTCTTCGTCATGCTGTTGCTTGCTGTATCAAAAATTAACTCATAAGATATGTGACTTAGATCAGTCATTCAAGATAACACTTTTATGCATGGCACATGAGTACATACCTGATAACTAAGTAACTGACCTGTGTTAAAAAATGTACTCCATTCCAATTTAGCATGGATTAGTAATCTCTACCACTGGAGGAGTACAAAGTTCAACAGCTAACAATAGTAAGGAAAATTTCAGTTTCGACATCAGTATAACATCAAACAAAACTCTTGCAAATTTTCAGTTTCGAAGTGTCAAAGCATACATGCGCTAACATGCACCTGCAGTAAGTTCTGATCAGTTATCTTTCGATAAAGGGCCGAAACCCAGTTCCTTCACCAAGTTTTGAACCAGGAAACTAACAACTAGTGGTCTATTCGACGGTATACAGTCTCATACAACTATACAAGATATAAATAAACAGACTTCCCACTCAGCAACTATTTTAACTGGACTGGTAATGTTAAGGTGTTTACCCAGATTAAGTGTTGCAGGATGCACTCTGATTTCTCTAGGAAAGCCAACTAGTGCCATTATGCCACGAACTTTCAGAAGCCCGAGATAAGGGTCAAATGGGTGGTCACCAGAGGCAGTATCGACAATGAAATCCAGAGAATTTTTCAGGGACTGCAAAAGTAAATCATTTTATTCTCACTTAGTACAAGCAGAGTGAGAAGAATAACAAGTAGAATTCAGCTATACTAACTGTCTCTCGCACAAAATAGTATAGGCAGAAGTATCGATTGCAGAATGAGCTCTGTTCCTTTGTGCATTTGTTATGCTTTTTCAGTTGGAATCTAACATAAGGTAAGGACTAAGGAGATATGTACTTGTTGTGGTCTGTTGTAAGTTGTTTCACACTCAGCTTTAAATAAAATAGATTAAACATGTTCAGTACCTCCATCTGTGTTTTGTCTGATGATACCACAAAATTATCTGCACCAAGAAGGCTGATAGCTTCATCTCTTTTCAATTCACTTGTACCCAAAACTGTCACATTCAGTCCAAAGGCTTTCCCAAATTTCACTGCCATGTGACCCAACCCACCAAGACCAATGAAAGAGTTTTGGCAAATTTGCTTTGCAACCCTCAGATGTCAATTTGAATCTACTGATATTTTCTTGACACTTTGAATCTATTGTAAGTAGAGTAAAATTCAGTTAAAACTACTGTAAGTAGAGTAACTTCAATTAAAACTATTGTAAGTAGAGTAAAATTCAGCAAAACTACTCTAACTAGAGTAAAATTCAGTAAACTGGATTAGTTTGACATGAAGGTACACTGAATGCATTTCTCTGGAACTAATTTAGATTTGAGTTATTTGAATTAATTTGGGTTATTTGGATTTATTTGAATTATTTGAATTGATTTGGATTAATTTTAGTTATTTTAATTAATTTGGGTTAGTGGACTGAAATTTTTGCTTGACAACTACAACAACTAATGAGGCAAGCAAGGCCTTTGCTAATCCCATATCATCAGTAGATGATATGGTATGAGATTATCTTCTACTGCAATTGCAATCTAGCTTTAGTAAAAAAGCAAGAGTCCCTTGTATGGAGTTAACTGAAGACTGAACATGTTCTAAAGTTTTGAAATAAGAGGTCCATTTAGCATGGAACAAATAAAAGGACAGTGGATGGCAAGAAATTGCTTCTATTTAGTTAAGAGGTCCATTTCATGCTATCAAGGACACTTCCAGTTTTTCTTTAGTTTCATCAAAGGTTCATCAATACAGATGCTAAAATCTAGCATATCACATGGGATGGATCAGCTAAAATAAAGAAAGACCATCTTTGGTACAGTAAATAAATATGCAGCCATAGCATGGATAGATTAGATAATGAGAGGAGTAGCACTGGATTGTTGGAATGCAGTTTTGTTTTTGTATGCTAAACCTGTAGTACACTGTACACATGGAGTATACTGTTGGAGTTTAGTGTGGCATATACTGGTGAGTCCTTTTGGTCAAGCATATATCTAGAAGTTTAGTGTGGCATATACGAGCTACAATGTCTGTCTCTACAGGTCTAGAAGTTGATGTCTGTCTCTACAATTGATGATGCAATCCATCTTGAAAATCTAACAACAACTGGTGTCTGTCTCTACAAAGATCAGTTGATGTCTGTCTCTACAATGAGCTGCAACCTTGAACCCCTAACCAGTCATGGACTCATCACTCATGGTCAAGCATACTGAATGGTTTTTTTCAGTTCACTTCACTGCACTAGGTACCCATCCTGGCTTTCTTCAGTTAACGCAAAGCTTATTTGCACAGGTTTGTGACAGAAAATGGCCACACTAAATCATCCAATTCGTAACAATACGCCACAACTAGCTAAGGATTTAATATTATGAACAAGACATGGAGTTCAATTTACCTGAGGAAATTTGGGACCTATCCTTATCGCTTCCTCGGCATCTGCGAGGGCGCCGGCAGTATCCCCAATCGCTATTCTCGCCTCACTCACCCAACTCCATTAACTGTAAAATTACTGATCTGATCAAGAATTGCCAAGAACAGAGTTAGCCTGTCAGTCTTTTCAAATTACAGTGACAATGAACAGAGCTAGCCTGTCATGTTCCAAACTGAAAGGTTCTAAACTACAAACTGCAACTGCTGATGTGGTGTCAAAAGGTTTGCCTTTATTCTTTGGCGATGACCCGGAAACGGCGAGATTGAGGGCCGGAGAAAGGCCGCCGAGGTTCACGCTGAAGCTGGCCGATCTGGTGAAGGGGTCGCTGGACTTTGTGGGCTACAACCACATTCTAGATAAAGGATGGCAATTCCACTGCCATCATATTTGCTGAATGATACCTTCGCAGACAGTGGATCCATCGGCTTCAGTAATTGTCAGTTCTCCTCCTATATCTTGAAATTCAGACTCTTACGTTCTGCTGATGCGCCATGTGTGTATCTCTGCACGCATTTCCATCCTTCAGAAATGGGAGGCCGACTGGCGATCAGGTAGTTGAAATAATACATGAACATTTAGACCAACAGTTTTCTGCGGTAATGTTGCATTTGGGTTTTTGGAGTTTACTCGCATGCATCATGAGTTCATGACTGAGGTGGGTGAGTGGGGCGCTGGCAGTATCCCCAATCGCTATTCTCACCGGCATATGGAGTACTTGGCGGCCAAACAGATGTAAAGATTGGCCGCCGGCCGAAAAGAATGATTCAGTGAATGACAATGCTCTGCAGCATAAACAAGTCAGTCATTTCTAAATCAGAATAGCAAGCAGAGAGCTGCAGTTTTGTCCATGGCGTTTTGGTGAGAGAGGAACTAGAGCAAGCACGCACGGACCTTGGTGAAGAGGGCCTCCGCCCGCATGGCGTCCCCCTTGGCGAGCGCGGCCTCGGCCTTCTCCCGTGCCGCAACCAGTCAAGCCAGGGAGAAATGGACAAGAAGAGCTGCGGTGTGGCGAACCCGCGACGAGGCAGAGGCGGCGAGGAGGCCCGCAAGCTCTTGACGTTGGCCGACTGGAGGATCTCGCCCTCGCATCAGATGTTCGCCTCACTGTATCGCGAAGAATTACCACCTCAAAGTTATTCTTTCCAATCAATCCGTTGGGCTATTCCTATAAGTGTCACAAACAGCCCTAGAGTTCGTACTAGAATAACACCTTAAGACACAAATCAACCAAAACCCTAATGTCACCTAGATACTCCAATGTCACCTCAAGTATCCGTGGGTATGATTATACGACATGCATCACACAATCTCAGATTCATCTATTCAACCAACACATAGAACCTCAAAGAGTGCCCCAAGTTTCTACCGGAGAATCACGACGAAAACATGTGCCAACCCCTATGCATAGGTTCATGGGCGGAACCCGCAAGTTGATCACCAAAACATACATCAAGTGAATCACGTATCCCATTGTCACCACAGATACGCACGGCAAGACATACATCAAGTGTTCTCAAATCTTTAAAGACTCAATCCGATAAGATTCAAAGGGAAACTCAATCCATTACAAGAGAGTAGAGGGGGAAAACATAGATCCAACTATAATAGAAAAGCTCGCGATACATCAAGATCGTGCCAAATCAAGAACACGAGAGAGAGAGAGAGATCAAACACATAGCTACTGGTACATACCCTCAGCCCCAAGGGTACTACTCCCTCCTCGTCATGGAGAGCACCGGGATGATGAAGATGGCCATCAGGGAGTTTCCCCCTCCGGCCAGGGTCAGATTCTTTTGGTGACCTTCTGGCGGCGGAACTCCGATCTATTATCCCCGGATTTTAGGGTATATGGAGATATATAGGCGGAATAAATACGTCAGGCCACGAGGGACCCACGAGGGTGGAGGGCGCCCAGCCGCCCCTGCCTTGTGCTTCCTCATTGCTTCCCTTACGTGGACTCCAAGTCTCCCGATTGCTTTCCTTCCAAAAATAAGTTCCGAAGTTTCAGGTCAATTGGACTCCGTTTGATTTTCCTTCTTCTGACTCTAAAACAAGGAAAAACAGAAACTGGCACTAGGCTCTAGGTTAATAGGTTAGTCCCAAAAATCACATAAAATAGCATATAAAGGCATATAAAACATCCAAGGTTGATATTATAATAGCATGGAACAATCAAAAATTATAGATACGTTGGAGACGTATCAGTCCGGAACGGGTCTAGATTGGCTTTCGGTGGCTACGGAGGCTTCTGGCGGCGGAACTCCTGATCTATTGTGTTCCCCGAAGTTTTTAGGGTATATGGGTATATAGGGAAGAAGTACGTCGGTGGATCTCCGGGCTGTCCACGAGGCAGGGGGCGCGCCCCCCACCCTCGTGGGCAGCCCGGGACTCTCCTGGTCCATCCGATACTCCGTGGGCTTCTTCTGGTCCAAAAATAAGTTCCGTGAAGTTTCAGGTCAATTGGACTCCGTTTGATTTTCCTTTTCTGCGATACTCTAAAACAAGGAAAAAACAGAAACTGGCACTGGGCTCTAGGTTAATAGGTTAGTCCCAAATCAATCATAAACAAAATGCATATAAAACATCCAAGGTTGATAATATAATAGCATGGAACAATCAAAAATTATAGATACGTTGGAGACGTATCAGCATCCCCCCAGGGTTTTCCCAGTCACGACGTTGTAAAACGACGGCCAGTGAATTGTAATACGACTCACTATAGGGCGAATTCGAGCTCGGTACCCGGGGATCCTCTAGAGTCGACCTGCAGGCATGCAAGCTTAATTCCTGCTCGTCCTCGAGTAGGTAAATGATAAAAACAGAATTTTTGATGCGGAGTGCTACTTGGCATAATTTAAATGTAAATCTTTTTAATTGTGGTATGAATATTCAGATTCGAAAAATTCAAGACAAAAGTTCATATTGATATAAAAATAATAATACTTCAAGCATACTAACAAAGCAATTATGTCTTCTCAAAATATCATGGCCAAAGAAAGCTATCCCTACAAAATCATATAGTCTGGCTACGCTCTATCTTCACCACACAAAGTATTTAAATCATTCACAACCCCAATGACAAGCCAAGCAATTGTTTCATACTTTTGACATTTTCAAAACTTTTTCGATCTTCACGCAATACATGAGCATGAGCCATGGATATAGCACTATAGGTGGAATGGAATGGTGGTTGTGGAGAAGACAAAAAGGGAGAAGATAGTCTCACATCAACTAAGAGTATCAACGGGCTATGGAGATGCCCATCAACAGATATCAATGTGAGTGAGTAGGGATTGCCATGCAACGGATGCACTAGAGCTATAAGTATATGAAAGCTCAAAAGAAACTAAGTGTGCATCCAACTCGCTTGCTCACGAAGACGTAGGGCATTTTGAGAAAGTCTATCATTGAAATATACAAGCCAAGTTCTATAATGAAAAATTTCCACTAGTATATGCAAGTGACATAATGAGAGACTCTCTATCATGAAGATCATGGTGCTACTTTGAAGCACAAGTGTGGTAAAAGGATAGTAACATTGTCCCTTCTCTCTTTTTCTCTCATATTTTTTGGGCTTTCTCTTTTCTTTTTTTGGCCTCTTTTTTTATATATTTTTTTCGTCCGGAGTCTCATCCCGACTTGTGGGGGAATCATAGTCTCCATCATCCTTTCCTCACTGGGACAATGCTCTAATAATGATGATCATCACACTTTTATTTACTTACAACTCATGAATTACAACTCGATTCTTAGAACAAAATATGACTCTATATGAATGCCTCCGGCGGTGTACCGGGATGTGCAATGAATCAAGAGTGACATGTATGAAAGAATTATGAACGGTGGCTTTGCCACAAATACGATGTCAACTACATGATCATGCTAGCAATATGACAATGATGGAGCGTGTCATAATGAACGGAACGGTGGAAAGTTGCATGGCAATATATCTCGGAATGGCTATGGAAATGCCATGATAGGTAGGTATGGTGGCTGTTTTGAGGAAGGTATTTGGTGGGTGTATGATACCGGCGAAAAGTGCGCGGTATTAGAGAGGCTAGCAATGGTGGAAGGAAGGAAAGTGCGTATAATCCATGGACTCAACATTAGTCATAAAGAACTCATATACTTATTGCAAAAATCTAGAAGTTATCAAAGCAAAGTATTACGCGCATGCTCCTAGTGGGATAGATTGGTAGGAAAAGACCATCGCTCGTCCCCGACCGCCACTCATAAGGAAGATAATCAATAAATAAATCATGCTCCGACTTCATCACATAATGATTCACCATACGTGCATGCTACGGGAATCACAAACTTTAACACAATCATTTCTCAAATTCACAACTACTCAACTAGCATGACTCTAATATCACCATCCTCATATCTCAAAACAGTTATCAAGCATCAATTTCTTCTTAGTATTCAACACACTCATACGAAAGTTTTATTATTAATCTTGCATACCAAGCATATATGGATTTTAACCAAATTACCATGCTATTAAGACTCTCAAAATAATCTAAGTGAAGCATGAGAGATAAATAATTTCTATAAAACAAATCCACCACCGTGCTCTAAAAGATATAAGTGAAGCACTAGAGCAAAACTATAAAGCTCAAAAGATATAAGTGAAGTACATAGAGTATTCTATCAAATTCCAAATCATGTATGGCTCTCTCAAAAGATGTGTACAGCAAGGACGATTGTGGTAAACTAATAAGCAAAGACTCAAATCATAAAAGACGCTCCAAGCAAAACACATATCATGTGGTGAATAAAAATATAGCTCCAAGTAAAGTTATCGATAGAAGTAGGCAAAAGAGGGGATGCCTTCCGGGGCATCCCCAAGCTTTGGCTTTTAGGTGTCCTTAGATTATCTTGGGGGTGCCATGGGCATCCCCAAGCTTAGGCTCTTGCCACTCCTTGTTCCATAATCCATTAAATCTTTACCCAAAACTTGAAAACTTCACAACACAAAACTTAAAGTAGAAAACTCGTGAGCTCCGTTAGCGAAAGAAAACAAAAGACCACTTCAAGGTACTGTAACGAACTCATTCTTTATTTATATGGGTGTTAAACCTACTGTGTTCCAACTTCTCTATGGATTATATACTATTTTACTAGCCATAGATTCATCAAAATAAGCAAACAACACACAGAAAACAAAATCTGTTAAAAACAGAACAGTCTGTATTAATCTGTAGCTAGCGCAAGATCTGGAACCCCAAAAATTCTAAAATAAATTGCTGGATGTGAGGAATTTATCTATTAATCGTCTTCAAAAAGAATTAACTAAATATAACTTTCCAAATAAAAATTACAGCAGTTCTCGTGAGCGCTAAAGTTTCTGTTTTTTACAGCAAGTTCAACAAGACTTTCCCCAAGTCTTCCCAACGGTTCTACTTGGCACAAACACTAATAAAACAAAAAAAACACAAACAAAATAGAGGCTAGATAATTTATTTATTACTAAACAGGAGCAAAAAGCAAGGAATAAAAAGAAATTTGGGTTGCCTCCCAACAAGCGCTATCGTTTAACCCCCCTAGCTAGGCATAACAAGCAAGAATAGATCTAGGTATTGCCATCTTTGGTAGGCAATCCATAAGTGGCTCTCATGATAGATTCATATGGTAATTTTATTTTCTTTCTAGGGAAGTGTTCCATGCCCTTTTTTTAATGGAAATTGAAATATAATATTCCCTTCCTTCATATCAATAATTGCACCAACCGTTCTAAGGAAAGGTCTACCGAGAATAATAGGGCAAGAAGGATTGCAATCTATATCAAGAACGATAAAATCTACGGGCACATAATTCCTATTAGCAATAATAAGAACATCATTAATTCTTCCCATAGGTTTTTTAATAGTGGAATCCGCAAGATGCAAGTTTAGAGAGCAATCATCAAAATCACGGAAATCTAGTAAATCACACAAAGTTTTGGGAATAGTAGAGACACTAGCACCCAAATCACACAAAGCATAAAACTCATAATTTTTAATTTTAATTTTAATAGTTGGTTCCCACTCATAATAAAGTTTTCTAGGGATAGAAACTTCTAATTCAAGTTTTTCTTCATAAGATTGCATCAAGGCATCAACGATATGTTTAGTAAACGCTTTATTTTGACTATAAGCGTGAGAAGATTTTAGCACGGATTGCAACAAGGAAATACAATCAATTAAAGAGCAATTTTCATAGTTAAATTCCTTGAAATCCATAATAGTGGGTTTAGAAACATCTAGGGTTTTAATTTCTTCAATCCCACTTCTATCAAATTTAGCATTAATATCAACAAATTCCGAATTCTTAGAACGCCTTCTAGGTAAAGGTGGATCATATTCAGTCCCATCATTATCAAGATTCATATTGCAAAACAAAGATTTAATAGGGGACACATCAATAACTTTTATATCTTCATCATTATTTTCATAGGAATCCGGTTTAGCGGCCATCTTATTGACTAAGGTAGCTTGCATATCCGAAATTTCAGCAGTTAATTTTTCAAGATGGGCAATTTGGGATCTTATACCATCAAATTCTTTTGACATATCATCGAGCTCTTTATTCATATAACTCATGAAACTTTTTTGTTCCTTAAGCTCATTTCTAAAGAAATTGTTATGCTCAAATTGCAAACCATAAACTTCCTGACGTTGTTTTCGATCTCCTCTAACCTTTTAAGGTGAAGATCACCAAATCTAGGTAGAGCCATTGCGACAAACAAGCAATCCAACACACGAGCAAACAAAGAGAAAATAGGAAAAAGAGGCAAATAGAGAGGGGGATAGAGAGAGAGAGGGCGAATAAAACGGCAAGGGTGAAGTGGAGGAGAGGAAAACGAGAGGAAAATGGCAAATAATGTAATGCGGGAGATAGGGATTGTGATGGGTACTTGATATGTTGACTTTTGCGCAGAATCCCCGGCAACGGCGCCAGAAATTCTTCTTGCTACCTCTTGAGCACTGCGTTGGATTTCCCCGAAGAGGAAGGGATGATGCAGCAAAATAGCGTAAGTATTTCCCTCAGTTTTTGAGAACCGAGATATCAATCCAGTAGGAGGCTACGCACGAGTCCCTCGTACCTACACAAAAACAATAGCTCAACGCAACCAACGCGCTTAGGGGTTGTCAATCCCTTCACGGTCACTTACGAAAGTGAGATCTGATAGAGATGATAAATAATATTTTTTTTGGTATTTTTGGTATAGAGATGCAAAGTGAAAAGTAAAAGGCAAAGTAAAAACAAAGCAATAATAAAGTGATGGAGATTGATATGATGAGAAAGAGACCCGGGGGCCATAGGTTTCACTAGTGGCTTCTCTCAAGAGCATAAGTATTCTACGGTGGGTGAACAAATTACTGTTGAGCAATTGACATAATTGAGCATAGTTATGAGAATATCTAGGTATGATCATGTATATAGGCATCACGTCCGAGACAAGTAGACCGAAACGATTCTGCATCTACTACTATTACTCCACTCATCGACCGCTATCCAGCATGCATCTAGAGTATTAAGTTAAAAACAGAGTAACACCTTAAGCAAGATGACATGAAGTAGAGGGATAGTTTCATGCAATATGACAAAAACCCCATCTTGTTATCCTCGATGGCAACGATACAATACGTGCCTTGCTGCCCCTTCTGTCATTGGGAAAGGACACCGCAATATCGAACCCAAAGCTAAGCACTTCTCCTATGGCAAGAACAACCAATCTAGTAGGCCAAACCAAACTGATAATTTAAAGAGACTTGCAAAGATAACCAATCATACATAAAAGAATTCAGAGAAGATTCAAATATTATTCATAGATAGACTTGATCATAAACCCACAATTCATCGGTCTCAACAAACACACCGCAAAAAGAAGATTACATCGAATAGATCTCCACGAGAGAGGGGGAGAACATTGTATTGAGATCCAAAAAGAGAGAAGAAGCCATCTAGCTACTAGCTATGGACCCGTAGGTCTGAAGTAAACTACTCACACTTCATCGGAGGGGCTTGGATGATGATGTAGAAGCCCTCCGTGATCGATGCCCCCTCCGGCGGAGCTCCGGAACAGGCCCCAAGATGGGATCTCATGGATACAGAAAGTTGCGGCGGTGAAATTAGGTTTTTGGCTCCGTCCCCGGTCGTTTGGGGGTACGTGGATATATATAGGTGGAAGAAGTACGTCGGTGGAGCTTCGAGGGGCCCACGAGGCAGGGGGAGCGCCCTAGGGGCGGCGCCCCCTACCCTCGTGACCACCTCGTGGCTTTCTTGACGGATGGTCCAAGTCTCCTGGATCTTATCTGATAAGAAAATCACGTTTCCGAAGGTTTCATTCCGTTTGGACTCCGTTTGATATTCCTTTTCTTCGAAACCCTAAAACAGGTAAAAAAACAGCAATTCTGGGCTGGGCCTCCGGTTAATAGGTTAGTCCCAAAAATAATATAAAATTGGATAATAAAGCCCAATAATGTCTAAAACAGTAGATAGTATAGCATGGAGCAATAAAATATTATAGATACGTTGGAGACGTATCATGGGGGCAGAGACTCGTGCGGCTAGGAGTGCGACGACGCTGAGAATTCCAGCCGAATCTCGCCGGATCTGATGAGGATGACCCACGGACAGGACGTGGGGACGCCCGGGAGCGGCGGGAGCTCATCACGGCGAGGTCTGGCGGGGTTGATGGTGAGCTTCACATCAAGGACCCGCGACGACACCAGTGAACGGCGCTTCTGCGATGATAGATACAGAGAGGTGAAGAAAAAAGAAGGAAGAGGAGGAGGGTGGCGATGTGACCTTTGTCGGAGGTCTGGTGCTCGCCGCCAGCGGCGCCGATTCTCCCTCACCACCATCCGGCGAAGCTCGCGGTGAACGACAGTTTTAGGGGAGCATGTTTTGTGAATAAAGCTCGTGTTGCAATAGTCAGCGTGTTTCCGAAACAAAGCTCTTGTTGCAAAGAGGGACCATATGTAGAAATCTTTAAAATTCTGCAACAAGACCTTTGTTGAAAAAAAAATCAAGCAAAATCTCTGTTGCAAAAAAGAAAAGAAAAACAGGCACAAGTGATCTTTAAAATTTTTGCAACAAGATCTCTGTTGCGAAAAATTTCTACAATAAGATATTTGTTGCAAAAAGTAAAAAAATACAGGCTCGGGTGATTGCAATAAATAGACTGTTGCAGAAACATCACTCTTGTTGCAAAGGGTGGCTTCTTACATTACGTTGGTAGATCGGACGGTCATTAATGTATCAATCCAATGGTCAACAAGGCGGTGGAATTTCCGCCAGCGGACGCGTAGCGTCGCCCAAAGATCAAAGAAATCAAACTAAATTGAGTTATCAACATTCCTGCTTTATTCAGTTTATGGTGTTCAATTTAATCTTTTCATGTATAGTTGTTTATGTTTGGGTGTATTGTCGATTTTCATTCTGCATAAACTGAATGGCCCAACAGACCACACACATTGAAATGTGCCTTCTTTTTTCTAACTTCCCTACTTTGCTCGCACGTATAGGCATGGCCCTAACCCATGTATGATGCACACTCCCCACACAAATTCATTTTCACTCGCGCCTCTCTGGTTCACTATTCTTGCATTGCTTAAAAAGCCTCCAATCTCTCAAGCTAGTCGCCCCAACTTCTGATTGGATCTACTACCACACACCCTAGCTATAACGACTCCAACAGTGCTCAAGTTGGCATGGATCTCCGGTGGCTGGTAGTATGATGTTGGCCTTCCACAACAAATCTACCATCTGAGGGGCCTACCGAGGAAGACACAGAAAGCGGCGACACGACGCACGAAGCCGAAAATTAGTTTGCCCATCCCCCTCGATGAAATAACCCCCAAGCGCAGGAAGTCCTATTCAACACTCAACTTGTTGAAGGACGAGCAAATGCGCACACCCCAAGATGCTCGCTTTGGTTGTCTGGCCAGTCGCTAGCTTGGACCTTGGCCCATCTAGAGAAGCGAAGGAAAAAGCACAAAAAAGGAAGATTTGAAGAAAAAAAGAGTGGCGGTATCTAGAATGTTTGGGAAAAATAAAAATTGTTTAGAAATTTAAAACACAGTAAAATAAGATATTTGGATAAAATATATTCATGAATTTAAAAATGTGCATGATTTTATGAAATATTCATGAATTTCAAAAAATGATCGCTGAAAAATTAAAATATCACTAATTTAAAAATGTGCTTGTATTTGAAAAGAAGTTTCCTTCATTTTTTTAAATCATCAATTTTAAAAATGTTCATGAGTTTAAAGTAGTTTTAGCAATTTGCGGAGGGGAATCATGTTCACGCGCGAATAGACCCAATGGCAATGCACAATCGACTCAACCCCTGGCATATGGGCCCATGAATGCGAAAACTACCTCTATGCACTAGGAGGCTCCATTAGGCCTTGTACAATGGGAGGTGCTTAGGGGAGGTGTTTAGAGAAATAAACCAGGTTTTTCTTAAGCACCGATGCTTATTTGTATATGATAGACGCTTAACTAAGCATCTCTCGTGTAGAAATAGGCACCGGTACTTCAGAAAAACCCGGTTTATTTTTCTAAGCATCTCTTTAAGCACCTCCCATTATACAAGGCCTTACTAGGGACCTCCTCAACGGCGCTCTCAGCGCCGATTTAGGATCCTAGCACTCGAAGGCGACTCGAGTGGGCCGACCCATCAAATCAACGATTTGATTTCGAACGGACGGTCGGGCGAACGAGACCAGCGATGACTGCTTCATGTAGTGACTCATAGTGATGACAACATCACGTCTGGTACCCCCTAAAATATCTGGTTGGTTGGATGATGCTTGACTGGTTGACCGGTCAACGGTTGATTTTGAAACAAAATACATTTTTTAAAAGTCTGGAAAAATCATGAATTAAAGAATGTTCATGGATTCGAAAAAAGTTCTCAAAATTTTTGAAAGAAAATCACAAATTTGAAATAATTCATTGATTTTTAAAAAGTTCATCAATTTTGAGAAAATTTTATCGATTTTAAGGAAAGTTAATGAAATTTGAAAAAATCATGGATTTTGCCAAAAATCATCGATTTTTCTAAAAACTTAATCAACTTCGTAAAAAAGTTCACAAATTGTAAAAAGTTCATCTATTTTGATTTTTTTTCCTTCAATTTTGAAAAATAATCACCAATTTTGAAATAAATTCTATCAATTTCTAGTTTTTTTAAAGCACACATTTAAGGAAAATTAACTAAATAAAACCTCCGGAAACTGACTAACGAATTGGGAAAACCGGTTTGGGAAGATTCTGGAAGCTTCCGGCTTTCACGAGGGTGAAGAAAAAAAAAGAAATAAATTAAGTAAGTAAGTGTGCATGAGCGGCTTTATGGCCTACTGGTTACAATTGTTCCCTCGTAATGAAGAGCTCTCGAGTTCGAACTCCGCCGGCTGCATCTTTTCTGATGTTTAAAGAGAAGAAATAACGGTAAAAAAAATTGACCGGCTCATACCTGAGGGGGCGCACTAGTTTACAGTTTGCACTATACCCGACGCCTGAAGCGCTTAATAGGAAATGCCGCATTCCTAGAGAGCTTAGTAAATTAATAGATGCAACGTTTCCTCGGGCTTTACCACCGATTTGCATCATCGTGAGTTTCATGGGCTTATCTTAGAAATATATGCCTTAGCCAGCCCATTTTTTATGCACATAGTCTACTACTCCCTCATTCCCCAAATATAAGGTATGATTGACTTTCCATGATCTTTAATGCACGACTTTGACGACAAATGTATATCAAAGTATTTGTATTGAACAGTATAAATGGCATCATCAAATTTGTTTGGCAAAACAATTTTATTTCATATATTTGTATACTAATTTTATAGACATACAATACGTGAAAATTATCGTCAAAATTATACAATCAAGACCAAAAAACTAAAAAAGTCAATCGGTGCGTTATATTCCTTTCGTCTGAAAAAGCTTATACCAAGTCCCAAAAAGTTTGTCCCTCAAATGTATGTATCCAACACCAAGTTAGTGCTATATACATCCATTTGAGGAACAAGTTTGGACAAGATTTTTCGGACGGAGGGAGTATGTTGGGAAGGAGGGAGTAATAAGGTGCAGCTTCTATTTCTGGCACTTAGCGACATGTAAGTAGGTCTCGCCTCTCATGCGCCGAGAAGGATCTTGCCTCTGTCCGGGCTAGTGCTGTAGTGTCGTGCGAGTTTCTCCATTGTTTTATTTAGCCTTTTCACGGCCTTGTATTGGTTTTCTTTAGGTTTTCCTTGTCTTTTATTTTTGTTTTTGTACCCGGTTTTGCAATTTTCTTTCCTTGGTTTTCACCGATTTTCTTTGGATTTTCCTTGGTTTTATTTTTTATTTTTTTACTATGTTTCATTTTTTTTCTTTCCTTGATTTTCACCGGTTTTCTTCGGGTTTTTTCTTCATTTTGAGCACATGTCAAAATTTTATACTCATTGTGCATTTTTCGTATACATTAGTAACATAGTTTTATACATTTTTAAAATAAATGATTAATATTTTCATAAATATATGTTTTGATGTCTATTTTTTTCATAAGCACTGTATATCTTTCATCTACATCAAAACTTCTATAGATGATTGACAATGTCCAATTACGAGACTTTTTTTAAACTCATGTTTTTCTTATTTGTTGAAATATCTTTTTGAATGGTGCAGAATTGCTGAAACTAAATGAACATTTTTTTTTACATTTTAGAATATTTTTTTAAGAAAGTGTCAAACATATTTATGAAAAGTGTCAACATTTTTTAATGGATGTACATTTTTAAAATGGCACAAGACATTTTTTTATTACACAAGCATTTTTTTACATTGTATAAATCTTTTCAAGAATTTCACGTACATATTTTTGAAATGCATTAAAATATTTGAAATGTCACATACATATTTTTAATGCTACACACATTTTCTAAATAGTTGAGCGAACATATGTTTTACACTGCATGAACCTTCTTAAATGTGCAATGAACATTTTTTAAAGAAACTTAACTAAATTAAATTTTTTTTGAGAGAACTAAATTAATTTTTCATAATATATGCATTTAGTATTTTTGAAAAATATAGACACAAGTAAAAACACGTGTGTGACGACCCCACATGTCTACCGGGCCAGCTCACTACCAGCTTCCTGCAGACGAGCCTAGCTAATATCTCGCACAAAACGAGCCATAGCCGTGTGCCCGGCGCCTTTATTGGTGGGCTTTGTTCATGGTGGATCCCAGTGCAAAAAGAAAAAGGGATTCAATGGTGGGCTTGGTGCATGGCTTGCCATATGAAAATCAGTGTTGATGCAGGCTTATCTGACACAGGTACAGCAGCAGCAGCAGCAGTATGTCGGAATAGTACAGGCTTGTATTTGGGCTCTTCGACGCTCGTATTTTCAGGAATTACTGATCCTGGAGTGGTTGAAGCCTTAGCTTGCCGCGAAGCACTTGCTTTAGCAGAAGACCTCTCGTTTTAGAATTTTGTGGTGGCAAGTGACTGCAAAACAGTAATTGATGACATACAAAGAGGAGAGGGTGGAGCTTATATGACAGTCATAAAGGAGATCTCCATGCGAAGATCCTCTTTTAGTTCATGTGTTTTTACTTTCGAAGATAGAGCATCGAACATTGACGCACACAATCTTGCCAAACATTCTTTGATATTTGACCAGGGTCGCCACTTGTGGCTAATTCACCCCCATGACCCTTCATGTATCCCGCTTCATATTCAACCAGATGAATAAAGTGTTTTGGCAACTTAAAAAAAAATCAGGCTGCCATGTGAAGAAGATGGAAATTTCTTCGTAGAACGGAGGAGAAATCATTCATTACGAGCTGACCATCAACCTTTCAGCTTGTTTTTTTTTGAAGAATTTTTCATTCAAATCATGAATCAGTACAAAGTAGTTGGTCCTTACAAGCACACTGAAACGCAAACACAAAAAACCATGAACACCTAAAGTAACCTAAGACAACCATAACACAAGAAGATTTCTGGAGCTCTGTGTCATCATCCCTCAATCTTGAGAGAAGACCCCTGCAGCAGAAGGATCTGTAACCAGTCGCAAACAGGTCATCGTCTTCGACCACGGTACAATTGTCGCCACGCTGCTTTCTCCTTTCTTGACACCAGCGCTGAGAGGGCATGGACATCAATCCAACACACCTGCAACAGCCGTCGCCATCTTTGACTTTGAGTACCGCGAAAAGTGTCCCTTCTGGAAGGAAGAGAACTCGAGTCATCCGACCGGTCCAGCACCGCGGTCGGGCCATCCGCCCGGACAAAGCAGGATATCCCACCAGCATCAGCGCAGAGGAAGGAGAAGAACAACAGCATCAAATCATACCAACAGGGAAGAAGAAAGGTCTTCGTTTCCCTGCTTTCATCGCCCATCCGAGGATCCAAACGGCCAGTGTCGATGGACCTCCAACCACCATAGCCCGCGACCTCGACGAGATCCGGGGATCCCCAACACCGCTGGCTTCTAGACGAAGACAGAAGCCTCGCCTGACCGTGAACGGAGCCCGAAGAAATTTATTCCGACGCGACACCACCGCAACGGCCTCGACAGTGTCTCCTTCAACCCTAACCCTACCACACACCCACCTAGCGAACAGACTCAAGGTTCCCGCTCCCTCCTGCCGCCGGAGCGGCCGACGAAGAGAGAGGAAACCAGCGGCGGCACCGGCGGCGCGCAAGAGATCCCTTTCACCTCCTTAATCGCCTAGATCCTACTTTTCCGGTTCGGCGGCGTCAAGTTAGCACGCCTTTCAGCTTGTAGAACGGAAGAAAGAAGCCGGCAGAAGAAACCGAAACACAACTTTCAGCTGCAGCAGGGCTACTGGGCCATCATCATCAGAGAATAGGTCGACTAAAATGATGGGATCTCCTCGATCCCCGCGCTGATTCTACCCTTTCTACCACGTTCAATCTTCTACCCCGTCACGTGCTCACTCCTAAAGTGCGGTATCATCTCACACTAGTCACCGCAGACGCCCCCTCAAGCAGGAGGATGCAGGTGGATACGGAGTATTACGCGGCGTACCATTCGACGAATCAAATCATTGCCTGACAGAAGATTAACCAGCTTCAACACGATGTCAGTGCCGCTGCCGATGATGAATCGCGATCGGCAGACAGAGATCTGCAGGAAACTTTCCTTGCGGTTCCGGACCACCAAAACCAGACCAAAGATCGGCAGACAGAGATCTGCTGAGCTTGCGATTCCTCGCGATTCATTCGCCCGGGAGCTCGCCCTTTTTCCTCCGGAGTTGTGGACTGTATGGACTATGGAGTATGCAAATACGTCTCCGCATCGTGCAGCGATGGCAGGCGCGGACACGAGCAGAAGCAGACAGAGGAGGCGGGCGACACCTCGCGCCTACACGCCATGTGCGTCGCACCTGTGACCTGTCGCCGCCCCTTCCCACCTCCGGCACCAGCGCCACGAACAAACCAGGCCCGAAAGCCCCCAGAATATGCCAGGGCGCGCGCACACATGCAGCGAAATCCAAATTCGAATTAACTAGGGATTCGTATCATCATCTTCCTCCTCCGCCCCGCCCCGCGCACACCAGACGCGGCGTGCTATCGGTTGGGGCAGTTGGACGGCACATGCCCGTGAATCTCCCCCTTCCTTTTTATTCCCGGGGGCGATCGATCCACTTGATAAAACTCGTCCGCGCGCCGGAATCGGAACCTGGCGGGCGATGATGATGGACGACGGATGGGCTTTCGCGATTCTTAATCTTGATAGCGCCGTGGCGGGCTGACTTTAGCCGCCGGTTTCATGTGCGCCCAACCGCGCCCGCGTCCCTCGCCGAATTCTCTATGCCGTCCGTCAGACACCCCACATGCACTCGTACGCTCATACCATATTCCTATTCATATTCTTATTCCCACCCGGCCGGTTAAACTAGTGACTCCGGCGAAATCTATCTCCAACAGATAAGATAAACATGCACGCATTGTTGATGATGCTCATTATTTACCTCCAGAAGAAATCCCGACCGAAAAATGGCGGCACGAGCTTCACGTGCACCCTGGCTTGTTACCACGGTAGATTTCTCTTACTGAACGTGTGGGTAGAGGATGGATCATGGATGTATGCGGGTTGGAACTTGGAACCCTCGGGCGGTACTACGAACGCAGCGTACGTCGACGGAGCCGGGCCGGGCCGGGACGGACCACGTAGCCGTCGGCATCAGGGCCGACCGATCTGGCTAGCACATTTCTGCATGCATGCGTGGACGGATCGACGATCGATGGATCGAGCGATGCCGATACCGATCCGTGGCGTGGCCGCTAGCGGCACAGCTGGGGCATGGCAAAGGACGCATGGGCAGTGGTGGCACTGTGCTCCCACATGCGCCCGGCCATGCGTGCGTGCCCCGCCCTCTGAAAAGAGCACCCAACCGATGCAACAGCTTGGACTATATATGCTATGCCACCGTCCGCCCGCTGCTGCCTCGTCGTCCTCGCCGAGCCCATCGCGGCTAGGCACCATCTCCATCGTATGTATGTATGTGCGCCCCGGTCGACGGCGACAGTCCAGTCCCTCTACTCGCCCCGGTCACCATCCACCTCCCTCTCGGTTACGAATTTTCACGCGCCAAGTGAGAAGCGACGGCATGTCGACATGAAATATACCGGACCGGAGCCTGATCGTGTGCATACAATGGACGTGGAATTCACGGCGGCCGGAATGTGTAGGACATGTGCCTGGGCCGGTGACGTCGAGAACAAGGGTCCGTGGTTTTTCTGCCGCGACGTACCGCGGGGCAGAGGGGTACGGGGGCCGGCCCGGCCACGGTCCTTTGGTTTTTTCTGCATGGGATCGGTCACTGTGGGTGCCCCCGGACCCGCCACGGCTGATCAGCCCACAAGGGCTTGTTGCTCTTCTTCTCTCTTCGTCTCTCCCCGTCCGTCCATGAGATGAGGCGTAGAGCTGGCCACGACGCGACCCGCCCTTGCCAATGCAACGCATACACACTTGCCCCCCCCCCCCCCCTCCCCTCCTCCCCCACTC